>NW_007727886.1:215387-270513 GCF_000696425.1 Galeopterus variegatus
CCCCCATTCCCCCTCCCCCACCTCCATCCCCAGTCTCTTGGCTCTGGGTGTCTCGGGTGGATTCATTCTTTCCTACTGCAGGATTATTTCAAGTCCGGCTGCCAGTAACTCCAGGTTTTAACCATCTGAGTGGGAAACCCCAGATAAATGATATAACTTCTCCCTTGTGGAGTCCACACATAAATTCCCATGGAAGGGCTCTGATGGGGTCTGATTGAGTCACATGGCTAGTTGGATGGGGTCCCTGGTGTCACTCCCGTGGTTGGTGATTGTTGGTCTCAGGAGAACCAAAGGGAGGCAGGCAGTTGCCCAGAGTACAGGGGGAGGGAGAAAGGGGTGCTGGCGAGGCAAAAACACTAAAAACGCTTCAGACTTTTAGTTTTAAGCCTCATTTTACTAAAATTTAAACAAAATAAAAGTGGGCAGGACAGTATAATGAGCCCTGGTGGACCCATGCCCTGCACTTCAACAGTGGCTGACACGTGGTTTCTTCTGTGTCTATCTGCTTCCCCTCCCCCACCTCAGAATATTTTAAAGTAAATTCCAGACATTGTATCATTTTCCCTGTAAATATTTCAATATGTAACAGTAAAGAATCAGGTTTCCTTTTAAAAAAACAAAACCACAACGCAATTATCGTACTAAAAAAATTTAACATTAATACCATTAACTATTCAGTGTTCAGATTTCTCCCACGTCTCATCGATGATGGTTTGAATCAGGATCCGAATAAGGTCAATCCATTCCATTTGGCTCCTGATTTCCTTTTGAAATGTATCTGTAGATGACTTGTCAAAAGCCATCAGCACCCGGACAGTCGGTTCTGTGTCCTCATAAGGTCTACATCATGTTCATTATTGTGTCCTTACCAGGGCAGTGGCCTTTCTCTAACGTGATAACACTTTCACTTCCTTAAGTCACTGCCTCTAAGCAACAAAGTGGCTTTAGCGCACCAAGTCTTCTGGAGTCATTTTGAAAGTGGCAGATGTGGTTTGGGCGTGTTTGGCTTTTGAAAACTCCTAAAGACGTAGACAGCAGCAGAACTCAAGCGTCCCTCTCTCCCCTGTTGTTCCTTTCGGGGAGGAAAGTTCTGCTCCTGCTGCTCCCAAACAGGCTTTTGTCTTAGAGGTTCAAGTGCCAGTCTGCTTCTGGCAGAACCTTCCCTAAGCGCGTCCCTTGCTAAGACAGACATGTCGCTGAGTAGAGGACTGGACTTCCCTCTTTGTGGGTTACTACATTAGACTTTTGACCTGTCAGTGTCTCCCTCGGATGCCTTGAGGTTTAAGGTGTGCTGTGAGAGAGCGGAGTGGACAGAAGGCCCTAAAAATATGGACCAACAAAGTGCTGAGTGTCAAACCTATCCTCAAGAGAGGTTCCAACAATTCCTACTGCTCACTGCCATCGGGAAAGTTTTTATATAGTTGCTAAACATCTTTCACCTCATGGTAGTCACATATACAATTTTACCCTTTTGTTCGTTCACCATGATATCATAAACACTTCTTTTCTGTTGTTATGTGTTTTACTTTTCCTTGATTTTTACAAGATCGATAGTATCCAAAGCCTTTTTTTCTCGGTAGAAAGAGAAATCTACTGTGTAGTGAGAGGAATAGTCAGAATCAGGAGAACTGTGCCCCGGGCCTGGCTTTGCCACTAACCAGAAATATGACCAAGGTCTATCCCCAACTTCTCCGGGTTTTTTCCTCTATTAAAAGGGTACAATACTTCTTACTCCACAGAGTCGTTACAGAGATGGAATGAATGAATAAGGCGGTAAGGCCCTGGTAAACTCTAAATGATATTTAGAAATAAGATATTAACACATCTGTGCTTAGATGCAGTAAGTGAGGCTGTAGAAACATGTAGCTAGCCCTGTTCACCAAAGGCAGTGAAATCTTGAGACTACAGCCTGACAGTTAAGCAGGGAGAACCTGCCTGTTAGGACTGTGCTCCGGGTGGTAGCGCAGGGCGGGGGCTCGGTCCGTAGCTGCTGGGTGGCACTGGGTGGAAGATGCACTGTTCCTCGTGCTGTCCCTCCCATACACAAGCAGTGGGTGATCGATCACTGGAGCACAGCGGCTGAGCATGGACAGCAGGACAGCTGAACTGTTAAATCCAGAATGCAAAAACTGCTGCAAGAAGTATAACTCTGGTTTCTTTATAAACCGAGCTGAGAATCTCAGATGTGTCTGATGTTTTTATGCAGATTTGTAAGATTTCCTTATTCTTCACATGCCTTTGTATTTTTATTCTGGGGAATGAATGTCCTTTGAGCTTAGTACGTTCCTTGTGCACTTCATGAGTCCAATAGACCTATGTTGGAGGAGAATTATGCATGCAGGTTTGGTAATTATTTACATTTCTTTTATCGTTGAACAGGTGATTACAGTATTCTTATAGTATAATAGACCAGTGTGCACATTTTGGGTTTTATTAGTCAGAGCTGCAGATATGGTGTGACAATACCTCTTGTCCATTCCGTTCTATTCCTTTGGCTGTTTTCTCTGTTCCTATTCCCGGATACATTTCTCCCTGGAGACTGTTTTTCTTCTGGACTAGTCTCTTCATCTCCCCAACCCATGTTTGCTAGAGACTTCTAGTGGTCACACACCTCTGTGAGAAAGGATTGCAGTTGGGCGGGGTTATGGGAGGGAAAGGTGTGTGACACTTATGTGCTAAGTGGGGAGAAGCTTGTGCATAATCTCCAGGCTTTCTCTCCTCCCCTCATCAACTGAGGAGGCACCAGCCCAGGGTCTTGCTGCTGCATGACGGTGGAGCCTCCATTGCCTCGGCTCAGACCACACAAAGACAGTTTCCTTGGAAGGTTAACTGGCCCACAGCGGGCTTTATGTGATTGAGAAATAAAGTTTGGTGATGTCAAGCCAATGAAATCTGAGGATTATTTGTTGCTGTGGCACAATCTATTCTGTCCTGACTACTACACATTCCATCTCTAAAATTGCCTCAGCTAGTAAACCAAAAGGTAAAGATAATTCGTTAGAGAAGAACTGTACTTATTTTTTAAGAATTGATATATAGTAATTATACATATTTGTGGGGTACATGTGATAATTTGATACATGTATATACAGTGTGTGATAATCAAATCAAGTACTATGAGTGTTTTTATTTTATTTTTAATAATTGTGTGTATTGTAAAATATACATAAAACATACTATTTTAACCATACAATTTTTTAAAAAGTGTCTTTACATTAAAAATAAATAAGTAAAATAAAATAAATTGCCTTAGCCTATTCTTCTATTTTTAAAACTTTCCTTTATATGAAGAGTAAGTCCTAAAAAATTTGATGTATTTATATATATATTTTTATATTTAAAGTACTTTCCAAACTTTGGCATGTATACCATTGGTGGTATGTGAGATAATTTCATGTGGGACATAGATTGATTTATTTGTATTTTAGATATTTATGTACATTTATAATTTGATTCTACTCATGGCAAGTGATGCTTTTTTTTTTTATTTTTAGTGGTTGCACAAATGCTTCTTTTAAAATAACTTTGGAGAAAATGAAGTGACTGAAAGAGAAGTATCCAGTAGAGAAAAGTACAATTGATATGCAAATGTAGCAAACATTTCAGAGGTGATATTCAAATGACTGAAGGTTTGGGAAACGGTGTGTCTGGTAATTTGTTTGGTGGAATGTCTATTAAAGAAGATCTCCACTGGACAGGGAGATTTTCATTTTTGACACATGGTGCTTAGAATTAGATTCAGCAGATGTGTTTGAGTGAGTGGATATTATTTACCTTTTTTATCCAGGAACTTAAATAATAAATGACCCAGAACAGTTCTTTGAGGTCAGTTTCATTTTTTTTTTTTTTTTTTTTTTTTTTTTTTTTTTTCATTTTTCTCTGCTCTGAAGAGGTTCTGATCCCAGGAAGTGTATTAGGCTCAAATCAGATTTAACCAAAGATGAGCATTCATGACATTTAAGAATTTAAAATGTTGTGTGCCTAGCTGACATTTTTTGGATGATAATTTGTTGTTCTTATATTCAGAAGGGATGTTGCTATTAGTTTGACTGAAGTCACAGGTGTAGGTAGCCCCACTGATTCTTCCATTCAGTCACCCTCTGACCCTCATCACAAATGTCTTTGTATTCATGGCCATTCTGTGCAGTGTTGTACTTTGATTTTTCTCACTATATTGGATATTAAAATGTGAGGTGAGGAGTAACATATTTGTCAGTGACATGAACAATAAATACAGTTCTTGCATGTTAACATCATATATTGCATTTCAAATACAGCCAAGAAAATGTTCTACCAATAGCTTTCTATGCATTTTTAAGCTTTTCAGTACAGCTACCAGAGCTGCTCCTGAGGAGGTGGCATCTCACGCTAGGTGTGTCAGCCCTCTCTCCACTCTCCTAGGGCTTTCCTTCACCATCGTGGCTCTCCTTCCCTACCTCCCCCCACATTTTGTGGAGATTAATCATTGTAGCAGCAGCCTTAGCAATATTCACAATAGAAAAAAAATCCACAAAGTGGTGGCAGAGTGAGGTGTGTGTGCAAGTGGAGAAATGGCAGATTCATCTACTTGTCTCAGTAAGGGAACTCTACCCTGGTTCAGTGTGGATCATTTCAGGTATTTTAGGAGGGCCTGGTGGTAAACATTTATTCAAAATTGCCTTAGCACTGATATCTTACTCCGTTTTCTATTCTATAAAAGGAAGCCTGAAACTGCATAATTTATTCAGAAAAGGTTTATTTAGCTCACAGTTCTGGAGGCTGGCAAGTCCAAGATTGGTCGGCAGCATCTGGTCAGTTTCTGGTTAGGGCTTTGTGCTGCATGAAAACATGGTAGAGAAACGGAAGGGGAGCCAGGCATGTGTGAAAAAGGGAAAAGATGAAGCGGGCTAACCCATTTTATAACAACTTGCTCTCATGACAACTAACCAAGTACTGTTAGAACTACATTAATTTCTTCATGAGGGCAGAGCCCCCATGACCCAAACACCTCTTAAACCCCCCCCCCCCCACCTCTCAGTACCATTATGTGGACAATTAAATTTCAACATCAGTTTTGGTGGGGACAAACCACATCCAAACCATAGTGATTGATTTCCCTTGACTCCCACCATTTACACTCAAATATTACTGTGGGGAAATCACCTCTACCCAAGGGTTATCAGTCATGTGGTTTACTGGCAACAGCCCCTTCTTTGCTCCAAGACTGGGCTCTACTGGGCCTGGATTAGTCAGCCTTGTCTGTTGCTTGTTTAAGAGTGTGTGCATGATCCAGTTCCTGCCAGTGAGATGCATGGAGACCTTCACTGGGGCTTATTTATGGAAGAGAAGCTTCTTCTCTGTTCCATGGAAGCCCCTGGATAGAATATTATCGTATTTGTCATTGTGGGGGGTCCAGCCCAGGGTGAAGGTTGACATACTTAGAGAGAAGAGCCTAGAGAATTTCTGAGCCTTGAGGATGGGTGCAGCCAGGCCCGAAGCCAGCCCTACCTCCAAACTTCAGTTTTTTGAGCCCGTGAATTTCCCTCCCCACCTTTTAGTTAAGTATTTTTGCTTTATGTTTTCTATATCTTGCAAAGATTTCTGTTGTGACAGGTCCTTTTCTGTAATCCTATTATGTCATTTGTGCCTGTGTTAGCATTTATTTTACTTACTTGTCATGATTAATGACATGTCTATTTTTCCTCAACTAGGTTATGTGTCCTTGAAACTGAGGACTAAAATCCTCACATGCCTTTCTGACCTTTGTGTGGAGCTTAGCATATCCGTTTAGCTATGCTCTGAGGGCCTACTTTACACCAAGCATAGAGCTGGATCTGGTTCTCAGTAACTGTTTGTGGAGTTGCCAATATATATGTATTTATATTTGTAGGAAGACACAATTTATTGCTTATACTTTCAGAGACTGGGAAGTCCGAAGTCCAGGGAACACATTTGGTGAGGAGGGTCTTCTTTGGTGGTGGCTTTACAGCAATGCAGGGGTCTCACATGGCAGAAAATGGCAGAGGAGAGAGACAGAGACAGAGACAGAGACTCTCAAGCACTCTCCTTTTAAAGCCCTCAGAATCATGCTCCTGACCACCATTTTTTTTAAATTCCATTTTTTTGGTAGAAAAATGAATTTGCAACAGGCTGGTTGGAATTACAGAAGAGTCCTTTAAAGTTGCTTAGTTTTCAAATACTAAACATCATGAACTAAGAGTATTGCCAAATGAGTTTCCAGAGATAGGATTTAATCACAAGTGATGAAATTATGTAATTATTCCTTTCTGTACATATAATATTTGCATAGATAAAGTTTGGTTCCTTCAATAGTTAAGCATTGCCCCCTACAAACTTGTTTTGCTAATTGCCTTTGGAGCTGCTGTCTCCAAATAAAAACCAAAAATCTGTTGTTTTTCCATCTAAAATATCCAAATTAGTGGACTTTAAAAATTTTTCAATTACTTTATTTATTTATTTATTTTTAGTTTTGGCCATAAAACAAGTCTTAATGCATTTAAAAAGACTAAGATCATAGAAAATATGTTCTCTGACCACAATAACAGAAGGAAATTTAGAGAATTCACAAATGTGTGGAAATTAAACAAGTCTCCTAAATAAACAATGGGTAAAAAGAAAAATCACAAAGAAATCAGACAGTACTTTGAGATACAATATAAAAAAAATTTTTTTAAGGACAACATATCAGAATTTTTAGGGTGCAGGGCTCACACAGTACTGAGAGGAATACTTATACTTGTAAAACACCTATATTAAAAATAAGAAGGGCCGGCCCGGTGGCGCACTGGATAGTGCGCCGCTTGGGAAGTGTGGCGGCGCTCCCACCCGAGGGTTCGGATCCCACATACAGACCAGTTCCCGCTCACTGGCTGAGCGAGGCGCGGGGGCAACGCCGAGGGTTGTGATCCCGTTTCCGGTCCCCGGTCCGGTACGGGCGCGACACTGAGGGTTGCGATCTGTTGCCGGACACGGAAAAAGACAAAAAAAAAAAAAATAAGAAAAATCTTGAATCAGTAATGTAAACTTCTACCTTAAGAACATAGAAAAAGAAGAGCAAACTAAACCAAAAACAAACATAAGTAGGAAATAACAATGATTACAACAGAAATATGTGACATAGGGAATTAGAAAACAATAGAGAAAATCAACAAAACCAAAAGGTGATTCTTTAAAAAGATCAACAAAATTTGTAAACGTTTATCTAGATTGACCAAGAAAAAAAGAGAGAAGATCAAAATTACTAAACTCAGAAATAAAGCAGTGGCATTATTACATTGTGATTATGGCTTTTTGTGCTGGTAAGATTTAGTTACTTTCTCTTTCTCATTTGCATTTTTGTTCTACCAGTGGGTTTTGTCTTTTCTTGTTCATTTGTGGTAGTGATTATCATTTTTCAGATTCCAGATGCAAGACTTCCTTGAGGATTTCTTATAGGGTTGGTTGTGTGGTGCTGAACTCCTGTAGTTTTTGTTTGTCTTGAAAATACACTATTTTTCCCTCAATTCTGAAGGATAGCCTTGCTGGGTATAGTATTCTTGGCTGGCAGTTTTTTTCTTATAGTATTTTGCATATGTCATCCCATTTTCCTGTGGCCTATAGAGTTTCTGTTGAGAAATTTGCTGTTAGTCTGATAAGGGCTCCCTTACAGGTGACTTGATGCTTTTCTCTTGCTTCTTTCAAGATTCTCTTTGTCTTTGAGCTTTGGCAGTTTGACTATAATGTGTCTTGGAGAGGATCTTTTTGGGTTGAATCTGTTTGGGGATCTTTGACCCTCCCAGATCTAAAGGTCCATGTCTCTCTATATACCTGGGGAGTTTTCTGTTGTTATTTCATTGAATAGATTTCTCATGCCTTTTCCTTTCTCCTCCCCTTCTGGAACACTTTAAATATTTGTGCATTTAAGGTTGTCTGCTAGCTCTCTTAGATTTTTTAAATTTTTTAAAAATTCTTTTTTCCTTATTTTTTGTCTGCCTGAGTTATTTCTAAAAGACTATCTTCAAGATCAGAAATCATTTCTGGGGCTTGTTGTAGCCTGCTGCTTAATCTGTCAGTTGTGTTTTTTATTTCACTGAGTGAATCTTTCAGTTCCATGGTTCTGCTACATTCTTTTTTATGGTATTAATCTTTTTGTAAATTTCCTCCTTCATATCCTGGATTTTTCTTTTTCTCATTTCATTGTATTGTCTGAATCTTCTCATATCTCAGTAAGTGTCCTTAAAATTGTTGCTAGGAATTCCTTTTCAGTCATTTCAAGGGTTTCCTGCTCTGTAGGGTCTGGTATTTGAGAATTACTGTATTCTTTTGGTGGTGTCATATTTTCTTTGGTTTTTGTATTTCTAGTATCTCTATGTTGATATCTGCTCATCTGGTAGAGCAGTTGCTTCTTCTATTACTCTGGAGGGGGTTTTAAGGAGAGAGATGTCTTCTTTTTCTGGTCTTCACTGGTGACTCTCCTTGTGTCAATGCAGTCGAGTGTCTGGTGGACCACCTGCATGGTGGCTGTGGCTACTGCTGTGGCATCAAGCCACTTTTGCAGCAGCTGTGGCTGTGGCAGTGGCTGTGGTGGGTCACCTGCGTGGAAGTGGTGTTTTGGGCATGCTCCTTGCCTGCTTCCAGGCAGGGGATGCTGCCCTCAGCTCCTGCCAAGGACCATGGGCATGCTCTGTTTCTTCATAGTTGCCAATTTTTAATATACTACCTGCATCAGTTTTCTATTACTGCATAACAAATTACTGCAAACTTAGTGGCTAAAACAAGTCACAGTTTCCACAGGTCAGGAGTCTGGATACAGCTTAACTGGGTTCTCTGTTCAGGGTCCTGCCAGCTGTCAGGGAAGGTGTCAGCTGGGCTGTGTTCTCATCTGCAGGCTTGACTGGGGAAGAATCTGCTTCTAAGTTCATTCAACTTGTAGACTGAATTCATTTCCTGCAGCTATATGACTGAGGGCTCCAGGTTTTGCTGGCTGTTGGTTGAAAGCTGCCAAGGGCTCTCACAGTGGCTTCCTCAACATGACTCCTTACTTCTTCAAGCCAAGAAGGAGAATCTGTCATTCTAGTGTCCCAAGACAGTCTTCTACAATGTCACATGATACAAAAGTGGCATCTCGTTCCCTTTGCCACATCCTATTGGTTAAAAACAAGTCCTAGGTCCCATCCATGCTCAGGGGCAGGAGATTATAAAAAGTTATGGACATTGGAGATGGGAAAGCACTAGGGGTCACCTTCATGTCTGTCTTCCACACTACCTTAAAAGCTTATTAAAGAATCTCCTTTTAGCTCCATAAATGGGTTTTGTATTTCTCAACATAGTAACTCTCACAGAATTTAGTAAGATTTTAAAAATTATAACTACATTTTTTTTTTCTATTCAGGAGTGGCATTGAGTTTACTTGAAATTTCTTTTTATGATCACCTACATTTTCTTTAGGTTGAATTGTTTTACAGATAGTCATAAAATGTTTCTTGGGAATGTGTTAAAGTTTTCAAAACATTTTTATATTCTTTGGATGATGTTAAAAAAGCAGTGACTTTCAGTTGGTTGCATTGGAAACTTGATGTAAATATTTTCCAAACAAACCAAGACCTCCTCAAAAGCAATATTGAAAAGAGCCCCGAAGGACTATGCTGTCTCCTACAGACATTTCATTTCTGTTCTAGCTCTGACAGCTGGACTTCTCGCATTTGTTTTTTTACCAGTAGAATGGTGTAAAAAAAATTAATGCTACTAATAGAGACCTGTGAAATTTGGCCAGATTTTTCTTTATCTATGCAGAATGCCTAAATGTGACTATTAGTTAGATCTCTCAACATTTACTTGGCCAGTTAATTACATTTGGAATATAATTAAGAGCTGTAACTAGGCAAATAAACAAATAGTCCTCAACAACTCTGAAAACATTCCAGTCAATAA
This sequence comes from Galeopterus variegatus, assembly GCF_000696425.1. Classification (NCBI taxonomy): domain Eukaryota; kingdom Metazoa; phylum Chordata; class Mammalia; order Dermoptera; family Cynocephalidae; genus Galeopterus; species Galeopterus variegatus. Next base: position 225,297 of record NW_007727886.1, read on the forward strand.
ATTATTTCCTTGTACATATTTTCACTTTTTTTATGTTTGACTTTATATTTGCTAATTAGCTTCCCCATTTTGTTTGTATAGCTTATGAATGTCATGATTCCTAACCATGGTTCATAGCTCAATGAGATATCTTAGTTTTCTCTTTTACAAAAGACATTAAAAAATAACTTTGTTACTTATTTCTATCTTTACCTGTGTTTTAAAATTTTTTTTATATAGCTTGTATGACCATTTTTAGGCTCCAGTTCTCAATTTTATAACATCACGGGAATGTTATAGTTCTGAATAGTTTATACATAAATGATATGTTCTTTATATTTTGGGTGATAAACTGCTTTCAAAACCAGTTTACAAAATGGCATTCAGAAAGATGGACTAGGCGAAAAATCTCTCCCTACCTGCTGTTTGCAATATGGACACTAGATGGCGCAGTGGTCACACTGCTCAAATATAAATTCAGCCACACAGAGGCGACATGATGTTTGCACTTAATAGCTTCTATTGAAAAGACAGATGTACCTATAAATGTATTGTTTGAATATTTCTCTTTCATAAAGTACTATAGTCCTTGAGAGGCAATATTAGATGAATTACTTTTTGTCTTTAACTACTTAATGTTTATTTATCTTCCAATCTATTAAAATCATTATTGGACTGTTTTGTTAAATAAAAATCCAGTTCCTTTAGGGATAAATTGTTTTCAGAATAGAACTGATTCTTAAGTACATTAAGTCTTTCTAAGTGGACATTTGTTTTCAATTTAGAAAAAAATAGTCCGGCTTCCAGTCTGTGAACAAATGTTTAAAAAGTTTTTAGAAACTTTTTAAGAGTTGTAGTTTTCAGCCAGTAGAGCATAATCACATTTCTGGACTGAGATATGTCAGAGAAAGCCAATGTCCTTGGCTAAACTGAATCTTTTCTAAATTGTTGTCCAACAGAACTAGAGTAGATGTTATAATCTATATGTCCAAGGGGTTTTTCTTTATCTTGGCTGGAAATTTGGAGCATCTGCAAACTTGATGTCTTCACATCAGATTAATCTTTGTGTGATAGAATTTGCGATCCAAGCCGAGTTTCTTAATTACCTTTGAGTTATATAACACCCAGGGGACGACTAGGAAGAGATGCTGCTGTAAAACACTCGGCTCTCATGACAGGGCTTTGGAAGGTCTCTCTTCTCACGCATTTTCTAGATTACGTATTTTATAAGCCACAGGGTGATTTTCTATTCCTGGAAAAACAAGTTTGCTGAACTGCGTTCATTCAAAAAAGAAAAAACAGAACAAAACAAAAAACACAACGTCGTGCTTAAAAATACAAGAAAACAAAAAGTTTAAGACTTTACACTTATTAACTTTTAGCCTAGTGTTCATACTACCTAAATGGCTTCAAGTGAAATGTTTATTTCTAATTTTAGCTTTTCAGTTTTAAAACGTAAGTTTTAAAAAGTAGGTAATTTTTGCTGTTTTTTAAACATTTTTAAAGGAATTTATTTTTTAATTGACTACATATTTATGGGGTACAGAGTTACATTTCAAAACAAGTATACAATGTGTGATGATCAAAACAGGGCACTGAGCATATTTAGCATCACAAAACTTTATCATTCATTTCTTTGTGCTGAGAACACAAAGAAATACATTTTCTCTTGTAGCCATTTGAGAACATACAATAAACTATGGATAATTATAGATGCCCAGAACTACTGTACACCACTAGAAATTATTTTTCCTATCTAGCTGTCATTTTGTTTCCATTAACCAACCAGTCACTGTCCTCCTTTGCTCCTCCTCCTCTTCCTGGCCTGTAGTAACCACAATTCTATTCTCTTCTTAAAAGTTCAACTTACTATTATTTTTTTTTAACTCCCACATAGGAGTCAGAATATGTGGTATTTATCCTACTGTGCCTGAGTTATTTCACTTAACTTAATGTCTTCCAGGCTCATCCGTATTGCCACAAATGACAAGATTTCATTCTTTTTCATGTCTGAGTAGTATTCTGTTATGTATATATACCACATTTTCTCTATCCATTCATGGGTTGATGAATACCTAGGTTGATTCCACATCTGGGCTGTTGTGAATAGTGCTGCAGTAAACATGGGGGTGCAGATATGCTGATTTCCTTTCCCTTGGATAAATATCCAGCAGTGGGATTGCTGGGTATTATGTAGTTCTATTTTTATAGTTCTTTTGAGGAACCTCCATACTGTATTCCATAATGGCATTATTAATTTACATTCCCACCAGCACTGTGTTAGAGTTCCCTTTTCTCTGTATACTCACCAGCATTTGTGGTTTTTTGTCTTTTTTGATAATAGCTATTCTCAGTGGAGGGAGATGATATCTTATTGTGGTTTTGATTTGCATTTCCTTGATAATTAGTGATGTTGAGCATTTTATCATATACCTGTTTGCAATTTGTATGTCTTCTTTTGAGAAATGTCTATTCAGATCATTTGCCCAATTTTTAATAGAATTATTTGATCTTTTTTGCTGTTAAATTCCTTGTATATTCTGGATATTAATCCCTTGTTGGATGAATAGTTTGTGAATACTTTTTCCCATTCTGCTGGTTGCCTCTTCACTCTGTTGATTCTTTTGTTGTGCAGAAGCAGCTCGATGTATTCCCATATGTCTATTTTTACTTTTGTTACCCACACTTTAGAAATCTCTCCATAAAATTTTTGCTTACACTGATGTTTTAGAGCGTTTCCCCTACGTTTTCTTCTGGTAGTCTTATAGTGCATTGTTCTTTTTGCTCAGGATTACTTTGGCTACTTGAGGTCAAATTTTGGGATTATTTTTTCTATTTCTGTGAAGAATGTCATTGTGTTTTGATAGGGATTGCAATGAATCTGTAGATCACTTTGAGTAATATGGTCCTTTTGACAATATTCATCCTTCCAATATTAATTCTTTCATCAGTGTTTTGTGTTTTGTAGTTAAATTTATTTATTTTTGGTAGCTGTTGTAAATGGGATTGCTATCTTGATTTCTTTTTCTGCTAGTTCATAGGTATAAAGAAATGCTACTGATTTTTGTATGCTGATTTTGTATCCTACAACTTTACTAAATTCATTGATCAGTGCTAAAGGGTTTTGATCAAATCTTAGGGGTTTTCTATATGTACTATCATGTCATCTGCAAACAGGGACATTTGGCTTCTTCTTTTCCATTTTGGACGCCCTTTATTTCTTTTTCTTGCCTAATTGCTGTGGCTAGAACTTCCAGTACTATGTTAAATAAGAGTGGTGAGAGTGGGCACACTTGTCTTGTTTCTGTTCTTAGGGGAAGAGCTTTCAAATTTTCCGCATTCAGTATGATATAAGCTGTGGGTTTGTCACATATGGTCTTTATTTTGTTGAGATACTTTTCTTCTGCACCTAATTTGTTGAGAGTTTTTATCATGAAGGGATGTTGAAGGATGCTTTTCCTGCATCTATTAAGATGATCATATGGTTTTTGTCTTTCATTTTGTTGATGTGATGTATGACGTTTATTTATTTATTTATTTATTTTTTCCTTTTTTGTCTTTTTTTTTTACTGACCGGTAACGGGATCGCAACCCTCGGTGTTGCGCCCGTACCGGGGACCGGCAACGGGATCGCAACCCTCAGTGTTGCGCCCGCACCACACTCAGCCAGTGAGCGGGAACTGGTCTCCACATGGGATCCGAACCCTTGGAGGGAGCGCTGCCGCGCTCCCAAGCGGCGCACTCTCCAGTGCGCCACCGGGCCGGCCCTGTATCACGTTTATTGATTTACATATGTTGAACCATCCTTGCATCCCTGGAGTAAATCCCACTTGATCACGTGTAAGAACTTCTTGACATGCTATTAAATTGGGTTTGCTAGTATTTTTTTTGAGAATTTTTGCATCTGTGTTCATCAGGGATGTTAGCCTGTAGTTTCCTTGTCTGATTGGGTATCAGGATGATGCTGGCCTCATAAAATGAGTTTGGGAGAATAGCCTCTGCTTTGATTTTTTAGAATCGTTTGAGAAGAATTGGTATTAACACTTCTTTAAAAGTTTGATAGAATTCAGCAGTGAAGCCAATCGATCCTGGACTTTTCTTTGTTGGAAAACTGCTGATTTCTGATTCAATCTCATTACTCATTATTGGTCTTTTAAAGTTTTCTATTTCATCTTGGTTCATTCTTAGTAGGTCGTATGTGTCCAGAAATTTATTCATTTCCTTCAGATTTTCCAATTTGTTGGTGTATAGTTCATAACAATCTCTAATGACTCTTTTTGTTTCTGTTATATCAATTTTAGTGTATCCTTTTTCATTTATGATTTTCACTATTTGGGTTTTCTTTCTTTTATTCTTAGTTTGTCAGTTTTGTTTATGTTTTCAAAAAAACAAACTTTCATTTCTTTGATCTTTTCTATTGATTTTTTGGTCTCTATTTCATTTAGTTCTGCTCTGACCTTTATTATTTATTTTTGTCTACTAATTTTGAGACTGGATCATTTATGCATTTCTAGTTCCTTGAGGTGCAACGTTAGGTGGTTTATTTGAAATCTTTCTACTTTTTTGATGTAAGTACTTATTGCAATAAACTTCCATCTTAGTACTGCTTTTATAGTATCCCACATGGTTTTGGTATTTTGTGCTTTTATTTTCATTTTTTTCAAGAAATTTTTTGATTTCTTGCTTTATTTCTCCTTTGACCCATTATTTTTTCAGGAACATTTTAATTTACATGTTTGTACAGTTTTCAAAGTTTCTCTTGTTATTGACTCCTAGTTTTATTCCATTGTGGACTGAAAAGATATTTGATATGATTTCAATTGTTTTAAATTTATTGAGACTTGATTTGTGACCTAACATGTGGTGTATCCTGGAGAACGATCCATGTGCTGATGAGAAGAATGTATATCCTCTAGTTGTTGGGTGAAATGTTCTGTACATTTCTGTTGGGTCCATTTGCTCTATAGTACAATTTAAATCTAATGTTTCTTTGTTGGGTTTTTTTGTCTAGATGATCCATCCATTGGTGAGAGAGGACTGTTGAAGTCCCCAACTGTTATTGAATTGGGGTCTATCTCTCCCTTTAGATTCAATATTATTTGCTTTATATATCTTGGTACACATTGTATATCCATAATTGTTGTATCCTCTTGCTGTTTGTCATTATATATAATGCCCTTATTTGTCTCTTTTTATAGTTTTTGGTTTAGTCTATTTTATTTGATAAAAGTTCAACTAGTCCTGCTTGTTTTGGGTTTCCATTTGCATGAGATATCTTTTTCCATCTTTTCACTATTATTCCATGTATTTCTTTACAGGTGAAGTGAGTTTCTTATTGGCTACATATAGTTGGGTCTTGTTTTTTTAATCCATTCAACCAGTCTGTATCTTATACATGAGGAATTTAATCCATTTACATTCAAGGTTGTTATTGAAAGGTGTCATCTTACACCTGACATTTAGTTAATTTTTTTATGGATGTTTTATACATCATGTGTTCCTTTCTTTCTCTTTTATTGTTTGTCTTTGCTATTTGGTGTTTTTTTTGTAGTGATAAGCTATAATTTCTGTCTCTTTCTCATTTATATATCTGCTCCACCAATGAATTTTTATTCATTCACATGTATCGTGATGGTAGTCACCATTCTTTTGCCTCCAGATGTAGCACTCTCTAAAGGGTTTCTTGTAGGGCTGGTCTAGTGCTGATGAATTCCCTCAGTTTTTGTTTTTCTGGGAAAGACAAACATTTTTGAAGGATAGCTTTGCTGGGAATGGTATTTTTTGCTGGCAGTTTTTTTTTTCTTTCAGCACTTTGAATATTTCATCCACTGTCTCTCCTTGCCTGTAAGGTTTCTGCTGAGAAATATGCTGTTAGTCTAATGGGGATTTCCTTATAGGTGACTTGTCGCTTTTGCCATTTTTAGAATTCTCTCTTTGTCTTTGACTTTGACAGTTTGACTACAACGTATCTCAGAGAGAACATTTTTGGGTTAAATCAATCTGGGGATCTTTGAGCCTCTTGGATCTGGAAGTGCATATCTCTCCCAATACCTGGAAAGTTTCCATCTATTATTTTGTTAAATATTTTTTTGATGCCTTTTCCCTTTTCTTCCCCTTCTTGGCCTAGGCACTGGGGCACTTGACAGTTCCTGGCTGGAGTGGGTGATGCTGGGCAGGGTTGCTGGAGCTGCAGTCAGGATTTCAAGCTTCTAGGACATGCGCTGTTGTGCTCAGTACTTCCTCAGCTGAAGTGGCAACCCTGGAGGGGGTTGCTGGGGTTGTTGTTGAGACTTTAGGTTCAGGGAAAGGTCCTATGGCAATCAGCTGTTCCTCAGCTAAAGTAGAAAGGGTTGAAAGGGCAATGGTGAGACTGTGGACCCCTGGGAGAAGCACTAGGGCACTCTACACCTCTTCACCTGGAGTGGCCAACCCTGGTGGAAGGTCACTGGGGCTGCAGCTGGAACTTTAGAGTCCTAAGAGAGGTACTACGGCATTCTGTAGCTCCTCAGCTGGAGTTGGCAACACTGAGCAGGGTCACTGGGGTCGTGGGTGATGTCTCTGGCTCCTGGGAGAAGCATTGGGGTGCTCTGTACCTCCTCAGATGGATTGGGTGACCCTAGGTGGGCTCACTGGTGCTTCAGCCAGGATCCTGTGCCCTCAAGAAAGGCACTGGGGTGCTCTGGAGCTCCTCAGCTTAAATGGGCAACCATGGGTGGGATTGCTCCTGGAGCCATGGTCAGGACCTTGGACTGAGAGTGGCACTGATGTGCCCAGCACATTCTCAGCTGAAGTGGGTGACTCTTGGTGGGGTCACTGGAACTTCAGTCAGGACTCTGGTCCCCCAGGATAGGCACTGGGCACTCTGAACTTCTCAGTGGAGTTGTTAACACTGGGTAGGGCTGCTGGGGCCACCGCTGGGATCCTGGACTCCAGAGAGAGACACTGGGGTACTCTGCAGCTCCACCATTGAGGTGGGCCACTCTGGTTGAGGTCCTAGGGTGGTGGGCAGGACTCTACATATTTGCTCTTTTAAAAGTTAACCTAAAAATTCTTTGAAGAGAACCAAATTTTCTATGACACAGCTTATATTGTAGGTATACTCTACTCAAAACTCCGCCACGTACACTCACGTGCGTGTGCACACACAAACACAAAAAGCAAATACTTTTATATCAGATTATATATTTGTGCCCTTTAATTTTTATAAGATACACATTTCAGAGTTTGTGATTTAACTTTATAGTTAGGTGAACTGTTTTTTTTTAAAGAAATTGAATGGAATGTAAAAATAATTTTTTATTTTAAAAGTCATATTTTAAGAACACCAAGAGTTTTGTTATGGTGAATCTTCTGGTAAAGGGAAGACTCAGTCAATCATTTTTCTTCTCACATGTTCTGTGTGCAAAACCTGTGCCAAGCAATGTGGAAGACACAAAAAGTAGACAACTCAATCCCTGCCCCTAGGAACTCACAGTCAAGTGCATTAGCATTTAAAAAAAAAAATATTGCCTAACATAAGGAAAGAAAATTATGATCCCAAACAACAGTACAAAGAATGAGAAGGACTCCAGAGGTTAAAGGAGTCAGGAGAGGCTTTGTGAAAAGGGAAAAATGGAATAGGTATTAAAGATTGTGTAAGATTTTGATTTTTCAAAAAGGTATGGGAAAAAACTCCAACCTGAAGAAATGGACTAAGCAGAGGCATTGAGAGGAGAAAGCCCCAGCTGAGTTTTCAGTTTCACTGGAATCACATGTTAGAGGAATGGGAGATGAAACCAGATGAATATATTGGGACCCTGTTGTGTGAGGCCTTGAACCACAGACTAAGACGTTTGAACTACTGCCTGTAATCAATGGGGAACAGCTGAAAATCTTTGTGTACCAGAGTGATGTCCTGAAAACTGTGTTTAAAAGAGATTAAACTGGTAACCCTATAATAGATGAAAAAAGAGTGAGAGAGGAAGGATGCAGAGATAGCCATGGAGCACCTCTTTGCTTACATTTGAAATAATCAGGGTCTCAGCCAAAATTCAAGAGGTACAGCCAGAAACAAGGGGTACACGTGAGGTATGGTGATGGAAATGTGGATATAATTTTCTAATGTACCGCACAGGTAAGGTCTCATATTTATTTTTCTATATTAACCCATGTCTGGTCCCAGACCTCCCATTTCCCCATTCATTTGCCAACTGTAGTGAGACTTTCATGATCAGTATTCTTGCCAGGCCCCTTCTTCTCTTGTGGGTTCTATCAGTAGTAGTCCAAACACAAAGAGGGAAGGAGCCTCATTGAATGTCATTCCTTCACAGACCATTGCAGTCAAGTGCTGGGCTCTATGGCAGCTGGAGATGGGTTCCCAGACCTGTCATTTTCATGGTCTAGGGTAGGGAAGTCATAGCTGGATTTAGCAGTTCTCCCTTTACAGTAAAAATCCTTATCCACTATCTTCCCTTCTTGATGATCTAGTTTAAGTCAACTCTTATTGGCTCTTGACTTTCCAAAGGGAGGAAAGGCCCAAGATTCAAGAGTGCAGATACCTGGCATTAGGCTTTCTCTGTGAGAAGGGTTGAGCCAGGGTAGCAATGTAAGGATTTATAGGTCGTTCACTGCACAAGAGCATTGGCTGTCGGGGAGAGTGGGGCCTGAAATCAAGCCTGTATCCTGCTTGCCAAGCTGGGCACAGGATCATTTCTGCCAAGAGGAAAAGGCACCCTTTTAAAAAATTGCATAAAGGAGCCTTATGAGTGAAGAGAGGTCCTGGTTGAAGAAAGGAAAATATTTTCATTTTGGGGGAGAGTCTCTAGTAGAAAATAAAATAACAAAAACCTCCCATTCAAAACAAAATTTCAGAAAATTACCCTATTATGTATGTAATTTTTAACTGGATTTTCATATATAAGGTTTGCAGCAAGTAACATGGTAATGCTAACCATCACCAAAGACATTTTATTAGACTATGTCCAAAATAAAGTAACATCCATTCATGATTCATTCATCCACCATGTAGTTATCAAGGGCCTTCTTTGTGCAGAGGATGATGGTAGGACATGAAGATTTAAAAAGTGAAGCAGACTCGCATGTCCCTTCCCTCATTTAGCTTATGCTCCAGGAGGGACAGAGAGATAAGGAAAGACAAGCGGACACGTGCGACGAAAAGCCCAAGAAGCCCACGAGTCAGGCAAGATCTCAGCGAAGGAGCTTGTTTGTGGGGGACACAGTAAGACTGGGGAAGCTCCTTTTCCATTGGATAAGTGGGTGTATGTGTTCATTATCTATCACTGTGTGATGGATCGCCCCAAAATGTAGCTGCTTAAACATACATTTATTATATTTTCAGGAATCCAGGAACATTGTAGCTGGATCCTCTGGCTCAGAATCTCTCACAGATTGCAATCAAGGCATCTGCCAGGACTGCAGTCATCTCCTGGCTCAGCGGGGGAGGATCTGCTTCCAAGCCCACTCATGTAGTTGTTGGCCGGATTCTGTTCTCCGTGAGCTGTGGGGCTGAGGTCCTCAGTTCACTGGCAGTTGTCCGGGAGGCCACCCTCAATTTCTTGCCACTTGGGGCTCTCCATTGGGCTGCTCACAACATGGCAGCTGGCTGCTCTCAGAGCAAGCCAAAAAAAGAAAAAAAAGAGAGGACAAGCAAGCTGTAAGTCGTAATATCTTTGTAACCTAATTTCAGAAGTAACATCCCGACACTTTTGCTGTATTCAGTTCATTAGAAGGGAGTCACTTGGTCCAGCCTATGCTCCAAGCGAGGGAGTTATACAGATGCCAGGTGGGAGTTAGGAGAGACCATCTTAAGAGGCTCCTTCCACAGTGTGTGGGGGGGTGACATTTAACAGCAGGAGTGCTAAAGGAGCTCTCCTCGGGTGGCTTACATGTCTTCTGTGAAGTGGGAGGACAATTCTTTTGTTAAGGGCTGTGGAGAGAGTCCTGGGTTTGCTGGAAGAAACAATCATTGTGTTATCATGGAAGACAGAATTAAGTATGTAGACTTAAAAGAATTGCTAAGCAGTTTAGAGCCACTAGTTACAGAACTTGAAGACGAGGCACAATCTACATGGTTGTGTGGGTGTTCCCAGCAGCTACGCAAAGGTGTGGAAAAGGTAGACTGTTCAGTCCATAGAGTTGAGTGTTTTTGCTGTGGCAGGTGCAACTGAAGGACAGAAGGGCAAGGTTGGTGGGGATTGAGGGAGGTGAGGTATGGACTCTGGGTTGTAAACTGGATAGGGACAAAAGGGAAGACAGGAGATGACTGATTAGTAGCATGGAGTAATCAAGGGTCTGGAACAGTCAGAGGTAGTTGAATAAGGGAATTGGAAACATAAGAGACTGTGGTCACAAAAATGACATGATGGAACCAGGAGTGGAGGTAAACTGTGAGCTGGGTGCTGAGACTTCTGTGGATTCAGGGAGGGTCACGAGAGGTCTAGAGATTACAGAAGGGACCACTTCTGGCAATACAGCAGACTAGATATCCTGAAGAAGTCTTCCACTACAGAATACCTACAAATCAGAGGGTCAAAAATAGATGCATCCCTTTCAATTTCTATCTGAAATTTTAAAGAAGTGTGGGAAATGCCTCCAGGCCAAAACCAGAGAGACACCAGAGTGATAAGCAGGATCTGAAGCCATGGCCAACCTCAGGGCTGTTATCAGCATACTAGGGCCTTGGGGGAAATTCTTGAGTTTCCCTGTGGACAGGGGATGAGGTCTTGAGTTCATCTGGTTCCCCTCTACTGGTGATGGCATAGACTCTGCAGATGTCTCTAATTGACCTGGATTTATGAAAATCACTATATCAAGTCATTTTCCTCTTGATCATCAAGGCCCATATAGATGAATTAGACTGTCTCTGCAATTATACATGGTGATGGGAAAAGACACCTCCTGGGTATCAGCACCAAGGCTTTGGGTTTTAATGCCTAAGTGTGGCACGTAAACCCAGGACAAAAGGCTGTAGTCTCAATAAAGAGAAAGTTAGAAAAAGAATCTGTCATAAAAGGGAGACAGGGAAACTTACTTGTTTCCTCCTAGGCTGTGGATGGAATAAAACCTCCCATAAAAATTCATAACCACAGCCCCACCCTCACATAGGTTTAGATCTATATTACCTGTTTAGGTCTGTAAATGCCAGGCCAAACTAATAACTTAAAGTGGTTCTAGATTGGAGTACCGTGAGGCCCCCAGCACAATCCAGAGCAAATCCTTTCAGGAAATGGAATCTCAGCCCGAGTTTCACACCATTCTCATACAATGTTCAACTGAACATGAGCGCACAGATCAAAATTACACATACACTAAGAAACAAGCAACAAGGAGAGGGAATCCGAAGAAAAATAAGATAAGAGAAAATTATCCAAATGATTAGGCACAGACAATGAATACCAGGGGTAGAGGAAGCTGATAATTTGACCTGAGGGCTTATAGCTGGAAAATAATTTGGCTATTTAGTCAAAAATCCTAAAATCTTTCATTCTCTTTTATTTAGCAATTTTATTCCTGCAATGTTTTCCTAAAGAATGATCAGATATGGATATATAATGATACTCATCATAGTGTTATTTATAACAGTAAGAAAAACAACTTTTATATCCAAGAATAGAGCAATGAATAAGTAAATGAAAGAAACTGCAGAGTATTATTCATATTTATGAAGAGTTTTAATGACATGGGAATGTGCTTATGATAAAATATTAAGGGATAAGAGAAAGATAAAAAAAAGCTGCTTGTTAAATATGGCAGTGTTCAGCCCTCCAAATTATTTAGCTAAATAAAAATATTTCATTCTTCTAGTATTTTGTTTAGATAGGTATTTGATATATTTGGCAATGGAAGAAAGGGTATAAGATAACTGATGGCCTTGCCAAGATTTTATTGAAGGATTCAGCTGTATTGAAAGAGAAAAGGCTACAGAGAATTTAAGTATAAAAATATATAAATAATAGCATTTACAAATGGAATTTAATTTGTGATGCACTTAAAACATGCAGTCAACATTCACATACTTTAATTAGAAACACCATACTAAGTCTATTTTGGATATGAAGACTTCTTAGAGAATTTAAAAGTTAGTTAAATTTCTCTTCCTGTTTTTTAATGTACTTATGTGGCAACTGTTATTGCCGTAATAGCTGGGATGTGGGCAACTTAGGTACCGGTGATTTCACCATAGTGTATAGCAGCACTGAAGAACATTCCTCCACAATCTTTCTGTCTGTGTGAATTGAGAAGATTGAACCCTTTTTACTAAACAGTGATTTAGTTCCTGAAAATACTTGTCATGCCGCACAGGGATGGATTTCGGAGATGCATGCTAGGAGCAAGCCTCAGATTGTCATTTGCACAGAACTGTCTACAACGAAAACCTAATCTTTTTCTCACTTTTGTGGTTGGTTGAAAATTGGTTTAAATTCTCTTGGTTTATCCTAAAGTTGCAGAGTGACACAGTGATGTTTGTACTTTGCTTATCGCAAAAGCGAAAAGTCGGGCAAGAATTTATGAAAAGAGGTCTATAGAATATGCATACCATAGAACGGTGCAGCAATACAGCTGTAAGGCACCTCTGTAGGGATTGGAAGCCAGTTCTCCACCCAAAGACTTTGGACATTAGTCTGGAAGTGTATTTGCTTACCACACGTTAGATGCAAAACAATCATTGATCGATTGATTCATTCATTGTTTGGAAAATACCTGGACCACTGCAATAGTAGGTGTCAGCCATCATACCCAGAAAGGGGCCTAGAGTAACCAGAACTCATCTAAAGGAGGAACTTCCAGGATTCTGAAGGGTCTGGAGGGCAGGGGTTGTGTCTTATTGATCACTACTCTTCTGCCTAGCACTGTACCTAGCACCCAGGATATTTTTTTTATTTTTATTTTATTTTTTATTTTATTTTTATTTTTTGTGACCGGTAAGGGGATCATGACCCTTGGCTTGGTGTTGCCCACACCGCGCTCAGCCAGTGAGCGCACTGGCCATCCCTATATAGGATCCGAACCCACGGCCTCGGCGCTCCCAGCACCGCTGTGCTCCCAGCACTACACTCTCCCGAGTGAGCCACAGGGTCGGCCCGCACCCAGGATATTCTTACCAAAAACTTGATTAAGGAATGGGTTTACAAAAGGTGGCTGAGGCTCTCTTACCCACTGGCAGACAGTCCTGCTGAAGTTGCCTATCTCCCTGCCTGCCTGTTAGCTCTGAGTACCTCCTGTACCAGGATTCCCACTTCTGTGCTGTACTGAGCAGCTCGGGCCCATCACCACCTCCCATGAGAAGTATTCTTTTTACCTTGCTTCCTGCTGTAGAAGTTAACTGTTAAATAGAACCACTCCCTGGGGTTGTGGTCATACTTTTGGAGCCCCCCCGCCATGGACTGAGACCAGAAATGAGAAACCTAGATATGAACAGAGATCAATGGAAAAGTGATTTCATGTTGAATCTCAGAGTGTTGTATGAATCCCTCCACTGTACAGAAAGGATTGGTCCCAGCCACTCAGGGGGACTAAACTTTCAAGGGAAGATCAAGTAACCTCAGTTCTGGAGGGAAACAGGTGAAGAGCGGAACACACAGCGTCGATTCAAGGAATTGCATTACCTCTAGTCGCAGCACCCAAAGAGGCTGCCTTTACTTGATGGTGTTCCCTGGAGAACCCAAGGTAGAGTTTCATCTAGCCTGGAAGACCTCAGGAGGTCCAGGTGATGTATAGGACGTGACGAAACTATTCAGCAAATATTGGTCAATTTCTACTACACGTATGTGAGAAATGAGCAAATGTTCAGTGTCTATCAGTTCAGTGACCTCTTCGCTCACAAAACTTGGCCCTGTGACTGTCAGACTCTGGATGATCATATGAACCACTGCTCTCATGGGGAGGGACGAGTGGAGGGTTAGAAGGAGTGGCTGAGTTGGGGATGGAGATTTCCTTCTTTGGTACCCGAGTAATGGGCAGGTGATAAAGACTAGGACTGAAGCACCAGGGAAGAGGAGAGGAAAGGCTAGGAGGCAGGGAGAGGGAGAGAAGAATGGCTCTGGTGCTGCCATTTCCCTCTGAACAGCAAGAGCCTGCTTTGTGCTGTCCAGATAAAGGAAGCCCCACCTCGGTAGGCTTGCCTGTCATACACAGCTCAAGGGGGGCTGGGGGACACAAGACTATTTAACCACCAATCATAGAGTTGTTGATGGGCAGGACCAGGGCCTGGCACTCCACCTGCACACCGAGGGGAACCAGTGAAGAGTCTAACGGGCTGCAGGGACTGAGATGGGGGCTTGGCTGGGTGGGAACCATATCCTCACCACGATGCAGGCGGAGCACAGAGAAAGGGAATATGAGGGATAGAAGATGCTAGAAACCCAACCAAGAAGTCACTGTCAGGAAGGTCTGTCCATTAGAGCAGGATTCCAGATACTAGGAAGGGGTTGGAAGCAGACTTTCAGTCTCCAGGGAAAGATTCATTTGGCCAAGGCAAAACCTCAGTTCACAGTAGAAACTGAGATACCAGGCAGGACAAGGACAAGACAAGGGAAATAGGAAACAAGGCACACTGTTAACCTAGGGCTTAAGGAGTGGGGAACTGGATTCGGAAACAGAGTTGCTAGAACCTTGCACCAAGCAAGATACCACACTTGGGGCCTTGTAGCTCAGGAACGTAGAGGAGTCTGATGGTATCATCTTGTGTTCTGAAAAAGACTAACCAGGACCAGAAAACAAGCTCCCTGGTTATCACCAGGCATGGCACCTGATAGGTGCTCAAAAAATAATCGTGAGAGAATGAACTACATGAATTATTTTGCCCCTCCATCCACTGAAAATGATGTGGAAGAAGGAGACTTCTTAGGTAATTTCTGTCTCAAGTCAGATTTGGCCAGGTAATTAATGTGGCCGTGAATGTTTAAACGGGAAGTGGATGAGCCCAGCAGCAGGGGATTTTAAGCTGAGGCTGCCAGCGCTTCGTGGCAGGGACAAACTTTTTTTCTTTAAAACAAAACATAAACCTTGGAAACACATTATCATGTGCTTGGATGAGACCTGAGCCTTCTGCATCAAATTAAATAGAAGTGAAGTTTTTATTTCAGCAATTGAGATTTTTGTTATTGTTCAGTCCCTTTTTTCTGATGGTAATTAGCTAGGAAGTTTAGCTAATTACTGCTCCTGGTCTGCATCATCTCTGCGAAGACAGACAATCATCTATTTGCCATGGTGGAAAGACATGATAATTATTCTAAATTTTAAACCAAATTACTTGGCTGTAAGTGTAAAAAAAAAGAGAGAAAGAGAGAGGGAGAGAGAAGGTTATAACTAAGACTCAGTCCTGTTCTGCAACATCTGAGTTTTTATTTTATTTTTTCTGAGAAACCATCACAGTTTATTTTTTGGCAGTGAAATATGAAACCAACATTCAGGAAACATTTATAGACTAACTATATCAAATCATATAGATAAGTCCATAAATTATTTCTGTCCATGGCATCCAAGGCTATTAGATGAATTAATGTTGCCCAAAGTTTTATATTAACAAATACAATCTGATGTTACTTTGAACTTATCTCTCAGCAAATGAAACAATTTATGTTGATGATCTATAATGGAATAATTGTACTGAAAGCCTGTTAGCTCATGTAAGATTAGATTAAAAGATTAAGTATGGAGTTTGTCAAGAAAAAAAGCTGTGATGTGTTTTTATGAACATATTCAATAAACTAATGGGGTATTTGAAAGCAAGAGAGCTGTCTATTTTGAAATTGAGAAACAAGATTCTGCCATTCATCCCATGGGAACTCTACCTGAAAGGTTATTGAGAATAAAAAAAAATTAGTCCATACTCAGCACAAATTCTAAATATTACTGGCAGTGAAAGATCTTCTAAAGCCTATTTTATACCTAAGATAATTGATCCTCTATAAGTAGATAGAATGACAGAATCCCAATTTAGATGGATTCTGGCATTGACAAGTGTGGAAAGATTTCCCTAGCTGTAAATTTGTACTTTGTAACTTACTACATTGTCAGTAGAAATATGTATACCTACAAGTACTAAAAGTAGAAAAAAGTATAGAAGTAAAAAAGTAGAAAGTACTTGGCCCAGTTGTTCAGTAGTCATTAAATTTTCAAAAAACATTTTCTTTTTAAAAAATAGAACCATATTTTCCACACTTTATGGAAGTCCTACATGTAAAACTGATCAAAGGAGAGCTGCTTTTATTAAAGCATCTGAGCTTTTTCAGTGGGTGTGAGTAACCTCCACAGTAGTCTCCACAGTAACCTCAGAGATGCCACCAAAGAGCATTACTAGGATCTTGCAGAGCAGAGTTTAAAAAACCACAAAGTTACACTAGATATCCCAAGTGTCAGTCTTCAGAGTAAAGCTTTCCTGGAATCTACTCTAAGAAAGCAAAAGGAAGGAAATAATAAAGATAAATTTATGGAATAGAAAACAACTATATGAGGATCAACAAAGCCAAAAGTTGCTTCTATGAATACTAATGAAAATTACACAACAGAAAATACCGTGAGAGAGAGAGAGAGAAGAAAAACACAAATAAACAATATTAGAAATGAAAAAGGTACATATGCAGACAGGTTGCACAGAATAAAAGAAAGCAAGAGGATATTATAAACAATTTGATATCTATAAACTGGAGAAAACAGATTAAATGGACATGTTCCTAAACAATCTAACTTACTCAAACTGGCATAAGGAGAAATAAAAAAATGGAAAAGTCCTATAACTATTGACTAATTTAATCAATGATCAAAATGTTTCACCAGACTCAGAATATTCTACTAGTGAGTTCAGTCCAACATTCAAGGAACACATCATTCTAATTGTGTTGGTTTGCTAGGGCTGCCATAACAAAATACCACAGACTGGGTGGCTTAAACAACAAAAATTCATTTTCTCGCAGTTCTGGAGATTAAAAGTCCAAGATCAAGGTGTCAGCAGGTGTGGTTTCTTCTGAGGTCTCTCTCCTTGGCTTGCAGATGGCTTGTCTTCTCTCTCCACTCTCACTGGTTCTTTCCTCCTTGAGTTTGCTCCTGGTGTCTTTTTCTGTGTACTAATTTCCTCTTCTTGTAAGGACACCATCAGATTGGATTGGGGCCCACACTTAAACCCTCATTTTAGTTTAATTGTCTCTTTAAAGGCCCTATCTCCAAATACAGTCACATCCAGGGTACAGAAGGTTAGGACTTCGACATATGAATTTTGGGGGGACACAATTCAACCCATAAACAAACTATTTTATATTACGGAAAATGATGAGACATATACCAGCTCATTCTAAAACTGGGCAAGGATAGTATGAGAAGGAAAAATGGCAAAGTAATCTCAGTCATAACAGTAGATGGAAAATTCCTAAACAAAATGCAACCTAAACACACAATGTATTTAAAAATAGAATAATCATGCTCAGGTTGAGTTTATTACAGAATATTATAGTCACTACAACTCTATGCTCAGCAATTAAAATTTGTGGTAGCAGAGTTTTAAATTGATTGGTATATCAGTACTTAGTGATTAAAGAAAATGTACTTACTTGAAAATAAATTTGATTTCCATAAGAATTGGAATTTTGGGTGGTCTTACATTTGCTGAAATCTACAGGTCATTTTATAAAACTGATTTTTACTTGGGTATTTTTCCTGTACTGGGTGTTACATTCATTAAAACTTTTCATGTGCTGCGGATGACTTTTGGGAAGTCATCACCATAAAGCCAAAGGATCCACATTCATAAAAACATCACAGTGTTTCAGACAAGTCCTAATGAGCTTCTGGTTGAAATGTTCAGAGGAGAATGCCAGTCTGTGTCTTTAAATGTGCTTTTGGAGCAAATGTCTGCCAGCCTGTCGCTGCTTAAATCTGTTATTTTGGGACATTAATCAAGAGGAACACAGCATTTCACCTCCCCCATGTTATTTACATGCCTTAATATAAAATCGGTGTTAGAAAGCTAATTACAGCATCCTGGATAGCGCAGTAAATAAGCATTTGCGATCACAAGTGGGTGCTATTGAAAAAAAAAAAAAAAAGGGAAAAAACACTGCCAAGCAAACGCCATTCAGTGAACTTTGTAGGTTTAATATCACTCTTGCAGTTCAGCAACTTCCTATCCATCTATCAATCAGTCAGCAGGAACAAACTGTCTTATATGTTATATCCAGAGATTTATGAAAGAAAAAACCTTCTGTCTTATTGGCTGGGGTTACTGTGGTAAAGAAACTCAGGTCACTGGAAGGGTCTCATGATGTCTTCCTGTGGATGGATTAGTTTTGCCCTGTTGTGTGGCCTCAGCCTGTCCCCCATCTATGGACAGCCAGTGCATGCTGCTTGTCCGTAGGTGGATTGGCTTCGACCATAAATGAACTAGAACAAATCTATACCCAGTACCAGAAAAACTCGATATTTATATCCTACTGACAGTGGGCCAAATATAATTATATTTTCATATGAAGGGTGGCATTTCTTAAGATAATTTGAAGTGTTTGTGACAATATCTTGAAATACTAGCAGATTTTTTTTCTGTAATTCTTTGTGATTGGTGATGCCTCCTTTAGCCCTGTCAGCTGGGACATTGCTCATTCACTTTCTTAAGAAAGGGTGATGGAGCTTCATGCAGAGATCAATGAAGTCAGCTCCTGACTTCTGAGTTTCAAAAGCCTGGGCCTGGCATAAGGTAAAAGACTAGGAAGAATTCTTTGGGAAGAAACATGGAGGTGGGTAATCCCAGATACATTTTGGACACTCTGGATTGACCCTGCATCAAGCATATTGAGAAAGAGTAAGAAACATCATCTGCATGTGTTCTAGGCAGGTGGTCGAGAGTGTCATTACGTTCCCTGCTCTACGGTATGGCACAGGAGCAGGGAATGAGCTCGTGAGACCAGGGGGCAGCGAGGTAGCCTTTCCCCAGCCTGCAGTGATGTGAGAGCAGCAAATGTTTCCAAGAGCCCGAGAGCAGCATGTCACGGCCCAGAGAGGCCACAGACCTGAGGAGGTGGTGAGTCTAGGAAGGAGGCTGACACAGCCATGACCTCTGTGGACCTCTTGTGTAAGGCCAGCGAAGACCAACTGGTTTGAGGAATTCTCAGAGGATGATTTTAGAGACAGATGACACCAGTGCTACCCTTACACTTGGACCTGAGGGACCCCTGCTCTGGCCCCACTTTGATCTCCTGCAGTTACCTGTCTCTCCGGGGGCAGGGAGCATGGCCAAGGCAATGTGCCCACCTGAAGCCCAGACCCCCTTTCCTACACTGTGCCTTAGTTACCTGGGGTCCTAGAATTCCTGGTCCCATGTCCAGGGCCGCTGCACTGCTTCCTTGGGTCTGTCTTTCTGAGGTCGAAGGCAGACTGGACTTCTATGTTCATGCCCCTGACCAGAGGGCTAGCTGGAGTAGCTGTTCGTGGAGATGTGATGACAGAAAGTGCACATGTGGACATGACAAGTGCACACAGCCTCTTCCAGTGCATGACAGACCTGGGGGTGAGCAGAGAAGGGGTAGCCTCAGGCCAGGAGCCAACTCTCCCAATGCCACCATGTTCCAGGCTATTGTGAAGGTATATTTGTCAAAGCTGGAGGATAGAACATATTGTAATTAACAGTTTGTTAATTTGATTGATAGCTTTTAGATATTTTGGCATATGGAATGTGGACTTCCGTTTGTATGTTTGCCTCAAACCCCATAAATGTCATGGGCAGGCTCATTGGATAATACCAATGGTGAGATGAACCGTCCTCCCCATTTGGGTCCCCTGCAAATTCCCTATTACTAAGTTCTCTAGGACTTTACCCAACTCTGGGGAGAGATAAGCATAAGCAGAGCTAGGGAACCCCAAATTAACCTAGATTTTTTTCCATCCAGAGCCTTCATAAAATCCTAATTTTAAGAGGCACTATTCACACTGGATTTGTGCTCCAGGGGGCACTAACCACACAGACTGATACTCCACGTGAGCCAGTCCCTTGGCTTGGCCTCTCACCCTCTTTCTGATCATTTGCTTATGCTGTTTCCACTAACCTTCTAATGTCCCTCTGTCTGTCCAAGTTGTCTGTAAAGCCTCCCTGCCATCTTTAGAATGTAGCAATCCTCCTATTCTAATTTATTCTTTCTATTATATGAATTAGCTATTGTTAAGAAGACCCAGCTCATGAGATTGTTACCTATTTGAGAAGAGAAATTGTATCTCACATATATATAAGCTAATTGAACAGGTATCTACTGAACGCCTGCTAGGTATCAGGTGCATGTTAGATGCTGGGAATTCAAAGCAAATTATGGCCCTGGCCTCACAGGAAACCTGGGGGTGAGGCAGAGCCGTGAGCGGGCCGTGCCATATGGTAAGTGTTAATGTGATGGAAGAACAGGGACCTCAAGGAAGAAACAGAGGGTAACTGGTCTTGGTAGGCTAAGGAAAGCTTTCTAGAAAAAATGGTATCTAAGTTGAAACTGGAATTATGAGTAGGGTTATTGATAAGCATTATCTAAAATTTCTTGGAGATTATTGGCATTTCTTCATTTCTGCTTCATATAATGACAGGAGAGACTCTCAGCTTAGCATAACAGCACAGCAAGTTTATTTCTGGATTAAATGCACACATTCTTTTCATACCTTCAATGGGTGTGCATCTGTAAAGAGAAAATGAGTAGAAAATTTGGTTAAGCAATTTAAGTAAAAATTTTATCTGTAGAAGTCCTATAGAAGTTCTTCATCACCTTGTTTATGTTAAAAAATTATTAAGATCTTATAAATGTAGAGTGCTTGAATGTTTGTAAAATGATTCTTTCATTATCTGATTAAATTTTAGCTGAGTCATTGATTCATTCGATTGAATGCCATGGGGAGCTTATGGGGAAATAATAAATGTGGTAGCTTCTGTGCTGGGCACTTTCCCCTGTGTTATCTCACTTCAAGAAGGTGACAGTGACACCCGAGTTCTATTACAATGGCATCCATCTCCCCATGCTCTTATATCTGACGGTGTTTCCAGTGCAGACTTTTTCTCTGCCCTCTGTACTATTGATTGGAGGTTCTGAAGTAGTCCTGGCTTTTTAAAAGGAAGGATATTCCACTTGTCTGTTTGTCCATGTCACTACAACTTGAAATCATTGACATCGCATTTTGATTATTCCGCTGCCCCACCATGACTGCTCAGACTGTGCTACCACACATGACTGTCTTGTCCCCTGTTGAGTCCCTGTGCCTCTGCTCAAGGCCCAGCCTGTGTCAGCCGGTAGAATGAATTTGTAAAATAAAGTCACATTTTTGACAGCTGTTCACCTGAAAAGCCATTGAAGGTGAACTCCTTGTGTTTAGAACCAATGCGAGTGTTCTGGTGGAATATGGAAACAAACGCAGGGGTTGGCATGGGTTGAGCAGTGCTCACGTTCTTCTAAATGAAAACTGGCTGTTACTGCTGCTGGGAGAGGGCGGTAGGAAAAGCCCCTGGTTGGATTATGGTCTGAGGGCAAGCCCGGGCTCCTGCTTCAGCACTGGCCTTCGCCTGGACAGAGGGGGCCGGCACCTGGGCTTCCCACAGCGCTTGCCATCTGCTGGTCGGGAGCCAGCAGCCTGAGCCGCTGCCCACGTGCACGCAGCCCGGGCTGCAGCCGCTACAACGAACTTGGCCCTGTTTTGCTCTCATTAACCAGGTCAGGGATTGCTGGCTGCGGTTGCTGTCAGGTGGGGTGAATCAGGTCTGTGGGGACGTTTGACATCACAGGGGCCCTCTTATTCTAATCAGCTTGTTTTAGCAGAGCTTCTTTGTATAAACACATCAGCTGCAGGAAGAAGTTCTGAAATGAAGACTGTTACATAATGATTTTGTGAAGAACATACAGCTTCCTAAAATCAGTCTTTCTCTGTTACATTTTCAAGTCAGATTTTAGAAGCAAGACGATTTTAGATTCTTAGAGTAAGAACAGATCAAGAAACCTTCATAAGGTGTGAAGCATTTAGTGCAAAATATAGATGGACAAGGAAAGAGGTTGCTTACTAATAGGTCCAGTCAGATGATAGTCACTAAAATATATATGAATGAAGGTAAGTATGTCAAATGACACACTAAAGGCTAATTAGGGAATAAAAGAAGTGTAGCAGATAGGCTTCTGATATTCTAGTTTTAAAAGCAAAGGTAACTTTATTCCCAGCATAAAGCTGAAATGCAGGGCTTTGGGCCACATTTACTTGGCTCTTGGGGAGTTTTCCAACTCAGTTGAAGCAGAGCAGACAAGGCCTGGGACATCTCCAGGGTCATGAACATTCTGTGGTGCTGACTGGGTTTGGAGCTTAATTATTTAAATGTTTCCAGACTCAAATGACTGATGAGCTAACATATTTTTAATTCAGACTTTCACAGGGCAAGCTATAAGATGTGCCTTGATAAACTGATATTAACCTAAAGTTCCATGCCATATATTTTATTTTGATGCCCACATTTTAAATTACAAATTTAAAACTTTATCTGAATTTCAAGGGAGCAGGGCCCTACATTAGTTCTAATCCCCAGTGAAAGCTTTCATGAAGAGGGTGAGTGGTTGTTTTGTTGTTGTTTTTGTTTTTAAAGAGAGAAAGAATGCTATTAGACTAAAGAAAAAGAATGTTACCAGAATGTTCTACTTAACTTAGCCCTCCGGAGATAAACACACTGGTGAATCATTACATGCCGATGTTACTATTTTGACGTTAATTCTGTAATGTTTTCTTATTCCCTTTGTGTAGACTGAGTGTGTGGGTTATAGGTAGATTCACTTAGGGAAGAGTTTGTTCCTGTCAAGGCTCTTTTTTAGTTTTCCTGTGGTTCAAACTATTTCTGATATAAGCACTGTCTTCTGGGGGCTACTAAAAATAGTACTTTAAAGAATAAGCAAATATTTGAGAATTATTCAGTTTTTAGGGATTCTATAAAGTTAGACAATTTACTAATCATCAAGCTTATTAAGTAATTTAACTATCTCAGATGAATTACAGCACTGTGCACATGGCAATTGACTCTTGATCCTTGATCCTGCAGAACTGGTCATGGAAAATACTTTCCCTCTCCCCAGCAAGCCAGATCTGTGAATCCCTCTGTTCCTTTTCTCCTCTCGGTCTTGATACCATGTCTTTTGAGCACTTTAATTTTACTAGTTGGGGGTGGCTAGCTGAGCTGGTCATTCCTTCTCAGAAGGTTTATTTGTTGGTGGTTATTCTCGTTGTGGGGGCTGTCATTTACCCGAGCATCATTAGGAAAGAGGCTGTGTTACTTACGTTTGTATCCCCAGATTGTTAGCAAAGTATCAGTAATAAATGGTTAACAACCCATGTTTTGCGGTCGATAATACGGTAGGTTTTCAGCGAGTGAATGTTTTGGTAAATACCAAATCCCCCCACAAACATCATAGCCTCCACCTGGGAGGCCATTGCTAGGTTTGCAGCCCTTGCTGTGAATCCTATGGGCTCACTTGGCTTCCCACAGCCCCTCTGCCCTTCACCCTGTGTTCGGTCAACAGTCCCAGCACTGCCAGCACCGCTTTCCTGCCGCCTTCCCTCCTGCATTTGTGCTCCCTGTATCCGTATCAAGGCCACGTTGTTGTGCTCTATATTCTGGATCTTTCTTTCTACTCTTGGTCTATATTTACCCCCTGCATCCTCACTCTCCATACTGTGAAAGAGCACATTCATTTTTCTCAGGAAAACCCATTGTAGAGGAAGAACAGGATGATTTCCAGGAAGGCAGTGGCTCACCCTAGACTCCGAGAAGTAAAAGAAATGGCAGTTCTGAGCAGCCTGCTGTCCCTTCTTGTAAGGAGTGCTGTGGAGGCAGAGGGTGCCTCAGTGGCTTTGCTTCTTCACCTTGAGCAGTTGTACTGAAACCTCATGCTGGCTTCCAGGTCAGGGGTGAAGGCCTCATGCATCTTCATTAAATGGTTAAATGTGATTTCTTTTATTCAAGGTGAATATCATCCTCTACCCAAAGAGGTACCCATAGACCTTCCTAAAAATAAAGTGCAATTTCTGCTCCCTGCAATCCACATACCACATGTGGGCATGCAGGGTTGGAATTAGATGTATTGCATAAGTCCCCTTTGTAGGGTTTAGTTTTAATTTTTTCTGGACTCTTGGATTTCTCTGCTATCTGTTTTTTCTGGTGGATCCAGTGATAAAGGCATTAGGAGGATTCAATCCCCCTTCTCCCCTCTCATAGCACATGGTTCCGTGTTCTTGCTAAAAGGTTTTAGAAGTCTTTACTCAGCATTGGTCTACACACTTTTGGCATTAGCCTCAGGAGCATCCTAGAACTGGATTTTGAATGCCATACAGAGTTATATTCTTGGAAATCCACTGTGTCCATTATATTGATATTCATTATAATTCCTCTACTCTTTTCTGCTGCAAAATAGTCTTCCATTACCTGTCAAATCCTAGTACTGGTGCCCTTCCTGATACTTCTCCCACCACTGGCCATATTTTCTACTTGTTACCCAACACTCAAGACCTCTGGAAGAAGCAGTGGGGGCTTTGACTGTCCTTGAGCATGTTCCAGGGAGAGGGAATTTTATTAAGGTGACTTGGTGACATGATATTTGTTAAGACAATGATGATGTAGTTGGTTGAATTCTAATCCCCAGAACCTGTGAACATGTTGCTTTACACGGCAAAAGAGACTTTGCAGGTATGTTTAAGTTAAGGAGATTAAATTGGGAAATATCTGGATTATTTAGCTGGGCTCAGTGTAATCACAAGGGTCTTTATAAGAGGACAACAAGAAGGTCAAAAGAAAAGGCAATGTGACAGCAGAGGCAAATTTTGGAGTGATGAGGCTACAAGCCAAAGACTGCAATAGAGCCTAGAAGCTGGAGCTTCCAGAAGGAATACAGCTCTGTCAACACCTTGATTTTAGCGCCATAAGACTCATTTTGGGTTTCTGACCCAAATTTATAAGAATAAATTTGAATAAATTTATTCAATAAATTTATTCATCTATAAGAATAAATTTGGGCTGTTTTTACCACTAAATTTGTGATAATTTATTACAGCAGCAACAGGAAACTAATACCAATGAAAAGACAATAAAAAAGCAAAGTGAAAACAGAACTGTGAACTAGGTAGAGAACGTAGTCACAGGTTGGCTAATACTTCTCCAAGAACAACCCCACATTCCCCCTTTTGGTCCATTTCCCTGCTGTTATGTTAGAACCTGGTTAAACCTTGACTGTTATATAGTACCTTTTCTGGTCTTGCCTTTCGTATCAGATTCAAATGTTTTATCTCCTTTTTATCCCATGGCTCCCAGGAACTTTTCTTTTTTCTTTCTTTTTAAAAAATTTTTTGGTGGCTGGTTGGTATGGGGATCCGAACCCATGACCTTGAGGTTATAAGGCTGCACTCTAACCAACTGAGCTAACTGGCCAGCCCCAACCCCAAATGTTTTCTTTTTTTTTTTTTTTGGCAGCTGGCCGGTATGAGGATCTGAACCCTTGACCTTCGTGTTATCAGAACACCAAGTTCTCCCAAGTAAGCCACTGGCCAGCCCCCTGGAACTTTTCTATGACATTCCTCAAAGACTGTAGCTAGACATTTGCTGTGGTCTTAACAAGGCCTTCTAGAATGATTTAGATGGCTGGTGTTCACGTTCACCGTAATCTGTGCCAAGGTTAGTGGTGGGAATAGTAAGCACAGTAGATTAGTTCTTTATGATTAAACCTAGATAGGATCTCATCCCTGACTCCTTTAGGACAATGGTAGTAGTGGGTGGTAGTGGGAGAAGTCTGAGAACTTAGTCCCCAGCTCAATCAGCCAGGCATTTATTGGCTGCCCTCTGTATACTCAGCTCTTTGCTCTTGGTGTCCTGGGCCAAAATGAAAGATTCAGGTCACCTCCACTTCTTTCTTCAATGAGTCTGGATAAAGAAATAAAAGCAGCATGGTTGAAAAGAATCCTTTTCCCAGTTAATCTGAAGACTAAGTATTAATACTTCTTCCCCCCAACTCCCTTTAAACTAATAGCTGGTAAGTGCACTTTTGTAGGAGGAAACAAAGCTTTCATTGTGCTACTTAAGGAGATCAGGCAGAAACTGATGAATGAGTGAAAAGAGTGACAAGTGATTTTTTAGGGATTTTTAGGATTTTCCTGTTGGTGAAAATGTGAAATGGCCAAAAGTAAGGCTGGGTCCTGCCTGGACTTCAGTGTTTATTGATTCGTTCATCACTTATCTGGTCATGGGATCTTCTAAAAACAAGTGTTCAGCACTCAGGGGTGTCCTAGGAGCTATGAAGAAGATGGACAAGATTCCTACTTTCATGTCGTACTTATCAATACATGTTTGATAAGAAATTACCCAAGTTAATAAACATCTTATTATTAAAGGAATATTTATCAATTTAAATTTTAGTTACTCAGAGCCTGGAATATCTTGTTTAGTGAATCCCAGAGAGGTAGTCCATGTCCGAACTTATTTGGTTGCAAAATGGTGCTTCCTTTGCCAGTCTGTAGGGGTGGCTCATTAAGATCCAGCCTAGACTTTTCCACCTTTCCATGCTGTAGAGATAATTAAGATATACCTCCCTTTCTTTATAGAATCTGGAGTCTGGAAGGGATTTGAGAGGTCATTAGTCCATTCTGCTGACTTGGGCACAGGTGCTTTCAGGAGCCAGGCAAGTTGGACAGGTGTGTGCAGCTCAGCATGAGACAGTAGAGAGTGGTGAGGACTTGGGCAAACTCAGGGCATAGGCCTTGTCTGAAGCTTTCAATGTCTGGCCTGGCCAATTGATCTTGTCAGTGGGCCAGATTTGATTAGATTGCCAGTAGGCAGCCCTTGATTGCTCATCTGAGAAAATAATAGTCTGACTTTTTCTTAAAGCCTACTCAAGAGAATCATCGTTGTGAGTATGTGTTGCAGGCTGCCCCCAATCAGGCCAGCATGGGCCTGCCAGACACGTCAGTTGAGGAGAACTTGCTATCAGGTTGGGGTAGGCACCCATCGTACTTTCAACCCACTGCTGGCTTGTGGAGACAACTTGTTCAGGCTGTATATTCCTGGAGCAGATTCTCTGAGCCAGTTTTTTTCTTCCTTTGCTGGTTTTATAACAGTAGACTCATCACAAGCAGCTGTTACTGCCCTTTAGGCAATAGGCCACCCCTTTGGCTGATCGATGGGGTCAGGAGCTCTTTTTTGCCAATTACTCAGCACTGAATCAGACACACGCCTTCCTCTACATTCTGGTGACCTGCTTGTATTGCTGTCGACTCAATAATTTTTTGAGCATTGGCCATAATAAAGTGGATGTAAATTCCTGAAAACTATTTTTACAAAATCCTTGAAGTGATAAAGAAATTGACCTGGATAATGGTAAGCATATATCTTTCTACTTTGATTTATAGATTTATAATTTAGTCTTCCTTCAGAAACAATTTTTAAATGTGGCTGTCTCCTGGAATTTAGAAAGAGCTTGCATCTTACTGCTTTGTATAGGCAGAAATTCTACCATGTTTATTTTCATACCGAGACTATTGAGAGCTGTCAATGACCAAGAGATTTATTTTTTGCTAGAGCACAAAAAATTAGCTTTACACATTTTATCAGTCAAATTGAGACAGAAACCTGCAGGGTTTTTTTTTTTTTTTTTTTAATTTAAAAAAAAATTTTTGTTGTTCTTTTTATTCTTTCTTTCTTCTTTTCTTGCTTTTACTCTTTTTCTTCTTTTTTTCTTTTCTCAAAAACTACAGGTTTTGGGGCCGGCCCGGTGGCGCATTGGAGAGTGCGCCGCTTGGGAGCGCGGCGGCGCTCCCGCCGAGGGTTCGGATCCCATGTGGAGACCGGTTCCTGCTCACTGGCTGAGCGCGGTGCAGGCGCGACACCGAGGGTTGCGATCCCGTTGCCAGTCCCTGGTACAGGCGTGACACTGAGGGTTGCGATCCCGTTACTGGTCAGTAAAAAAGACAAAAAGGAAAAAAAAAAAAAACTACAGGTTTTGAAGAGATTATTTTAATGTAAAAATTGGGAGTTTAGTTGGAATGAAGGGGGTGCCATGGGCCTCAACCATGCCTCCCCCCTTTCTCCTCCCCCCACCCTATTCCCCGCCCCTTTCCCTTCTCCCCCCCTCAACTGCTCTGCAACAATACCTTAGAATGTAAAAGTAATAATAAATAAATAAATAAAATTGGGAATTGAACAAAATCAGATTTTATAAAAAGAAGTTGGGCCCATACATTGAGCCTTGCCATTCCTGATAAATACTAAAGAATGCAGAGATTACAAATGAAGATGCTTTAGTAAAAAAGATATGAGTTTGAATCCAGATCTACTATTTGGGCATCTTGAGTCACGTTTCTTTACCTCTCCAGGCTTTAGTTTTTCGTTTCTAAAATGGAGATCATAATGGTACCAAACCCAATCTTCTTGTTAGGTTTAAATGAAATAATGCAACAGGAAAAAAGTAGGCACGGTGCCTCGTAAATAGTCAATGCTCAAAAGAATGTGAGCTGCTATGTATGGTCCTTAATCTGAGACTCAGATACAGGTGTCAGCTCTGGGTTACAGGTCAGGAAGAGAAGGAAGAAAGTCCATCAATCATGCCCTGTCAAAACCATCTGGAAAAAGGCCTTTTTGGGACTGATTGCTGGCCAAAGTGTTTGATGAATCGATCTTCACTGTAACTGCCAGAGCTTCCCCTGACGTGTTTTTGCATCGCCAGGCCAATGTTGAGCTTTCTTCTTAGAGACGTGCTTTCAATTTTGTGTGGGAGCTCAATTCTGGGCCTAAGGCATACTAGACTGGCACCTGAGAAATCCCATTTATTTATTTTTTTTCCTTTTTGTCTTTTTTCGTGTCCGGCAACGGATCGCAACCCTCAGTGTCACGCCCGTACCGGACCGGGACCGGCAACGGGATCGCAACCCTCAGTGTCGCACCTGCACCTCGCTCAGCCAGTGAGCGGGAACTGGTCTTTATGTGGGATCCCAACCCTCGGCGGGAGTGCCGCAGCGCTCCCAAGCGGCGCACTGTAGCAGTGCGCCACCAGGCCAGCCCCAGAAATCCCATTTAGATGTCAGGATTTACTCTTTAGGGCACCTCCAAGACAATTGGTTTTATTAGAAAAACTAAATATACTTTACGTATTGGGGAACCATCTCTCTCTGACTTTGTCAGGTTTCATTTTATTTCTTTCGCTGAGATAGGCTGGTGGTTTTTCATTTTTTAGCCACACTGCACTCCCTTTGCCATTTTCTGTGGAGCAAGGGCTGCTCCTGTGTACTCCTGGGTCCCAGATCGTCCTTTATTCTCTCTCTCACTCTTTCGCATTTCTACTGTAAGAGAAACACAATCCTGGCCTTTCGTTTTTGTGACTAAAGAGGGATGTCTCTATTTAGGGTCACCTCCCTGGGCACATACTTGGAAAACTGTCTTCTTCATATTATCGTAGCAATAATGTCAAGAGACATTAAATGCCCCAAATGTTCAGGTCCAAAAACAAAAGCAAAAAAAGTGCTAAATGCCCATTGTTTATCAGCTTTTCTGCAAATTCCCAGATGAACATTAGTTTCATGGGACTTATAAGAGTTATATCATAAAGGGCAGGGGGCGGGAAGGTTGGTGAAATAAGTGTGGGAAACCCTTGGTAGATCCCATTAAGAGCTAAGGGTTTGAGAAAGAGAAGTTCACACCTATGACCCCTTTTCTGAAAAGCGGGGACACAGGATCTGCTGACAGCTAAGAGGAGTGGTTAGAAAAGACGTAGGTGAGGGGGTAGGTTTGGAAGAGAAGTTGACTCAATGAGGGAACTGGGAAAGGACCAGTCGAGGGTTGTGAAGTGTTTAGAAGGCAAAGCTGAGATTGTCTTTTGGCATTAAAACTTGCACTAGGATACCCAGCTTGTGAGTAGAATTAGGACTATAACCCGGATCATCTGACACCTTTTCTCATGCTCTAGAATAATAAAGATAATGCTGTCCTTTTGGTTTACATCATCTAGGAAGAATGTAATAACAAGGAACACAAAGAACTTTACTCACAGCAAATTATTAAAAATACATGGAATAAAATGTTAGTATGAACAAACCAAGTAGTAATTATATTTTGCGTGGTGGTGAGTAAAAATAGAGTAATGGAAGTTTTATATGCTTCCAGTTTGCTAGGGAAAGTTTCATAGAGAAGGTGAGAATGATGTAGCTTCTTGAATGAAGGAAGCGTGGTGAGCCAGTGATTATGTAGGAGGGAAAATGTGCCTGAGAACACGTGACCCCCAGGGAGAGAAGGATGTATAGACCTCATCTGTGGTAAGAGTAGTGGACCCTAAACAAAAGGCAACACAGAGTAGAGGCAGGAGAATAAACTGAACTCTGATGGAAGGAGTTTGGACTTCAGATGGCTGGTGAGCAGGGCACTGCAGTAATTAATCAGAGAAAATTAGCATGTTCTCCCAATACATGTATATATATTAATTTAGAAGTTATGTCCATGGACTGCTGTGTATCATGTATGCTACATGGCATAATGACATAAAAATAATACAGTCAAAGGTCAAGATTAAAGTGAAATAAAAAATATTTCAAAAATATCAAAAGATTGTATTAATAAGACAAAATTCCTATAGATAAAAATTGTTAATTTTTTAATGAGGGCAGTGACTTAGTATGCATCATTATTTCTTTAAATCTTAGTTTAATGATGTAAAGCAAGTCTTTGATGTGGTTCTCACCGAGCTTATTTTGATACCTGGTTTTAATGGCAATCAGAGTTGAAAAAGATATTTCATTGAGGAAGTGCACTGCTGGCTGAGTTTGCTAAGTCATAATTTGATCCCATCGACCTTTCATGCATAACTCTTGGTTGAAATTCAGCTCATAGATGGCTTTCTCCCCTATTGTCCTTGATTATTCTTGAAAACTAATCAGTATGTGTTGTGTCTTTATATTTTAGCAAATGAGTTGAAAATCCACTGAAATTCTTTATTTTGAAGCTTTTAAAACCACATTAAGAACTCAGTTTCTAGGGCCAAGCCTATGGCGCACTTAGGAGAGTGCGGCGCTGGGAGCGCAATAGCGCTCCCACCGCGGGTTCGGATCCTATATAGGGATGGCCGGTGAGCTCACTGGCTGAGCCGGTGCGGCAGGTCTCAAAAAAAAAAAAAAGAACTCAGTTTCCTAATTTGCATCAATGCCATGCTATGAAAGCACTTTCAGCATGTTTCACCGTGAGCCTTCCTTGGTATACAATCAACCCACATTAGAGACAATTGGTGTAGGTAACCAAATTATTTCCATTCTTTTAGTGATTGCTCTTAATTTTAAAAAAGACATATAACTATAAATTTGTCTTCCAATTTAAAGTATAAAAATATTCAGTATTTCTATTCTCCTTTGATTCTTTGAACTCCCCTCCCGCCCGTTTTGTGATGGTTATCTAGTGTTGCCTCTTTTTGTAAATGTTTTTGTTAATTATAAAATAGTTTCATAATCAATAGTTATTTACCTAAAAAGCCAATATTTTTTATCAGCCTCATACTCACCATTGTTTTTTCCTTCTGTGCCTTCTCCCTGGGTCTTCTTTTCATCTTACTAAAGTATGTCCTTTAGTACTTTTTAGTCCTGTATCTGTAGCTATGAAAGTGTCAATGTTTTGCTGATGAATGGTAATATAGCTGAATATGCAATTTAGGTTATTTTCTTTCAGCATCTTGTCTTCTGGCATCTATAATTGCTAATGAGAAATCTGTATTGGTCTAAATGTCATAACATTTCCATGTTTTCATCTCGTGCATTTCCAAGATTTCCTACTAGTTATTTTCCATATTTATGTATTCTTGTCTCATATCCACCTGTTTTTATTTCATATTTGCCTACTTGTTTTTGATTGATGCTATGCCTTCTCTTATCTATTTCAAAAACACACTTACTTTAAAAATCTTTATTAGACTTTTCTATAACATTGATATCAATATTGAAATCATATTCTATTGGTGATTTTATTTGTTATTTTATTTACTTGCTTTTTTTTAGTATTAGCAGTCTTGGAATTCAGCTTGTACATTCATTTTGGGGGGAGGGTCTTTTGTGTTTGTTTGCTTCCTGGTTTTTGGTTTTTACTCTCTTTCTACCTCTCTCTAATAGTTTTATGATTTTGAAGTCACCTCTGTCTTTTCCCTCTGATCCTCCAGCCTAGTCAGGGTTTCTAATAACATCTTGGGGCTCCTGCTCTATTTTGAGGGTTTATTGCCAATCCAGTATTTAAGGAGCCAGCATGAAGCTTATTTAATTTTTAATGATGAGGATTTACCCTCCCCCTGC
The DNA here is from genome assembly GCF_000696425.1 of Galeopterus variegatus. Taxonomy (NCBI): domain Eukaryota; kingdom Metazoa; phylum Chordata; class Mammalia; order Dermoptera; family Cynocephalidae; genus Galeopterus; species Galeopterus variegatus. The sequence continues at coordinate 257,550 of NW_007727886.1, forward strand.
CTGTATAGGCCTTATGAAGCAACGGCTCCTGCAAAAGGGTAACAGCCATTTATTTCCAACCTCACTCTAGAGGTGGGGCTCTCTGTGCAAGGAGAGCCTGGCTCTGACTCTTCCTTTCTCATGGGGAGCTCTGCAAAGCCCTTCACCATGTAGGAGCTAAGCCTCTGGCCTCCAGTCTCTGACTCTGCACCTTGCACATGGCAGGCCTCCTCCAAAGACTCACTCACTGCTTTGAGCTTTCAGTTCCTTTCTAATTCATGGAAATGGTTATCCAGATTTTTCAGCCTAGCTGTGACTTACCTATTTAATATTTTACCTATTATTGCTATGTGTTTAGAGCAGTGGGGTGGTGCCCAAACATTGACTCACCAAACCACCTTGACCAAAAGTCCAAACTTGTCTGAAGACTTTGTCTGATGGGTATAGCTTCACTAAGGCCTTGATGCCAGGCAGTCTGAGGATGCTGAAAAGTTTCATGGCCTGTGCATTAAAACATTATTTAAGATGTTAAGTCTGAATAGAAGGCATATGCAAGGACATGAATACGGGAAAAGAAGCAAATGTTAACAAGTATTTCAGGAGATGCCTCTCCTCACCTTACAACAGAAGAGAAATCTCCAAAGGAGAATGGTTGGGAATATCTGAAAACATAAGCATGCTAAGTAAGTATTGTCCTAAAATATGGATAGTAGAACATTAGATAAACGTCTAACGTTTCTTTGCCCAGATCTCCCTGGAAATACTATCGATTGCAAAACTTTCTCCTGTGAATTTTTTTCTATGTTAATAGTTCATGGATTTGGTTTAGTACTTAGAAGACTTATATCCAAGCCTTTTGCTCATCAAAACTATCTGTATTTGCTAACTATCTGTTCTTGTAAAAGCAGTGGCCAAAACGTTTTCAGAACAGAGTTCCAATAGAATCTGTTTGAAAAGGAACTGGGGGAGAGCAAGTTTTCTCATTGGTAGTCAATATTCCAGCACTTCTTTGTTTCTTTGGGTGTATCAGAAAGTGAAAAGGTCACATAGGCTGATCTGGGTGTCCAAGAAATCTGCTTGGCCAAGGAATAGAATTATTTGAGCAATTCGTTCTCTTAATTTTTCCACGGGAAGGAACAGAGTCTGACTTCATCGAGAAGGACCCCAATCGGTCCTCTAAAAGCCAAACCATGTTATGTTCAGCCTGTGATTCTGGACTTGCTCTGGAGTTGATTCCGGAGTTGGAGAGGTGTTTGTGGCTCTCATTCGGCACAGCAGCCATTAGAACTGCTCTTAGTCCCCGTATGAGTCAGCCTTCCCCAGAGAAACAGAACCAACAGGATATGTGTATAGATATACGAGAGGACATTTATTAGGGGAATTGGCTCATGCGATTGTGAAGGCTGAGGAGTCCCACCACAGGCCATCTGCACACCGGGTGCCAGTAGCATGGCCCATTCCAAGTCCAAAGGCCTCAGACCCAGGGAAGCCAATGGTGCCGTTGGTGTAAGTCCTGAAACCCAGAAGCTGAAGAGTCTCAAGCTCTGATTTCCACAGAGAGCAGAGCACAGTATCCCAGAGAGCAATTTGCCTTTTTTCTCCATTTTTGTTCTCTCTGGACGCCCAGCAGATTGGATGGTTCCCATCCATATTGAGGGTGGATCTTTCCCACCCAGTCCACTCAGGCCCACACGCTGATCTCTTCTGGAAACACACTCTTGGATGCACCTAAAAAGATAGCTTTATGGAGTTTCTTGGTATTCCTTAATCTACTCAAGTCGACACCTAGAATTAAGCATCACCATCCCCCTGGGCTCAGATGTCAGTCACAGAAGGCAGAGCATTTCTGTTACCTGTTCTTCCCCATGCCCCCAACAAGTGAGAGCCCCTCACAGGAAAGTTACAGTGTAATGTGACACCAGCAGAACTTTTCTGGGAAGCCAAGACAGTCTCTTCTTTGAAATTGAAAGGACAGTTACTAGTAGAGTTTTTTGGAGAAAGACGTGTTAAAGATGTGCTTGGTGATAGAACTGAAGGTGCAGGACACCACTGATAGCCTCGGCCGACAGGCCTGGGGCCACCAACATCTTACAGCCAACTTCAGGCAAACAATCTCTTAAACAATGGAGTACTACTCAGTCATGAAAAAGAGTGGGATTCCGTCATTTGTAGCAACTTGGATGAGCCTGGAAGACATTATGTTAAGTGAAATAAGCCAGGCACAGAAAGGTAAATACCACACGTTCTCACTCATATATGAGTTTAAGTTGAACTTTTAGAAGTAGAAAGTAGCATTGTGGTTACTAGAGGCTGGGAAGGGGAGGTGGAGGGGGATAGTGAGAGATTGGCAAATGGACACTAAATTACAACTAGATAGGAAAAAATAAGTTCTAGTGGTGTACAGGAGTGCTAGGCATCTATAACTAACAATAAATTGTTGTGCATTCTCAAGTGGGTAGAAGAGAGGAGATCAAATGTTCTCATCACAAATGACAAACTTTTGTGATATGAATTTACTACTCTGATTTGATCATTACACATTTTATACATGCATTGAAATATAACTCTGTACCCCATAAATATGTATAATCAGTATGTTTCAGTTAAATAAATAAATTCCTTTAAAAAAACCAGATGTTGAGGAGTTGCAGCCTTTTTCCGGAGGTGGGTTAGCACTGAGGCTGCTCCAAATGACCACTGGCCTCGAAGAAAATAGTCTGATTCTTTTTTATTTTTTTTTCCTTTTTGTCTTTTTTCGTGTCCGGCAACGGATCGCAACCCTCAGTGTCACGCCCGTACTGGACCGGGACCGGCAACGGGATTGCAACCCTCAGTGTTGCTCCCGCACCTCGCTCAGCCAGTGAGCGGGAACCGGTCTGAATGTGGGATCTGAACCCTCGGTGGGAGCGCTGCCGTGCTCCCAAGCAGCGCACTGTAGCAGTGCGCCACCCGGCCGGCCCAAGATAGTCTGATTCTAAGTGAGCTGAGGAGCATATGTATGGGAAGGTTAATAAAAAGGGGAACTAACCCCATATTTAGAAACATGATGTAGAACATTAGGCTTATTGATGCTGATACTATGCCACATAGCATCAGGGAGACGGGAAACAGATGTGCCCTAGGCAATCTATGCAGGTTTCAAACAGGGCCTGACTCATATTAGACACTCAACATCAGTTTCATTATTTCTGGAATCTTTCTGTCATGCCCATCCCTTGTTTATCTCTTGCATCATCAGTAGAGAGGTTTGGGTGCTCAGGTAAGGGAGGGAGACAGTGAGTTCCTAAATATATAAAAGGATCCTGTGGCAAAACAATAAAGAGTACTATTTTCTGCCATTTTACTTTATTTCATTTTTATTTTATGGTAAATTGACAAATTATAACTATATCTATTTATGGGGTACTGTGTGATGTTATGATATATGTATATAATGTGGGATGATGAAATCAAACTAATTATCATACCCATCACCATCTACTATTTCAAATTGCAAAAGTCTACTGAAGGACCATAGTTCCTCATCTGAAACTCTTGGAGTGAGTTGTGTTTCAGAATTCAGAATTTTCCTATTTTAGAAAGGTAATAGGATGTGTACACTATATATTATGTATCATCCCCAGCAGGGTCTGGGCAGATTTTTATAAATAATAACATGAAAATTTCTGTAGGAAAATGTAATTATTCACTCTAAGTGGAGTAAGTAAAGATTGTGAATAGCATCACATCACTTCAAGTCAGGTAGTGACACCAAAGGCATTTTGGAGCCAAACTTAAAAAAAAAATTAGGATTTTCAGAACTTTCTGGAGTTTAGAATTGTGTATAAGGGATTTTGGATCTTATGTAAATCACATTGTGAGTTAAGGAGTGTTTAATGGGTTATCCCTGGAACCCAGTTAGAATTTATGAGAAAAAGTATGTTCCAAATGACCAGCAAAATAGACTTTTGGAAAATAATCCCTTTGTCATTTGGGAAATAACTGTGTCAATAAAAATAACTGAGAGACACGGTTTGAACTGTGGACCAAGCTGGTGTAAATACATTCATATCAGGCAATGCGCACTGCCAGCAAATGACACTTCTTAGCCACTCTTTACCAAATATCTCAGACTTGATGATATGTCTTCTCTCTCTTTCATCATTCTTATTTCTTTGTTAACTCCTCTTTTTTTCTCAAAAATAGTTAGTTTGCCCTAGATTTTGTGCTGATGACACTCACTCTGGATAGTTGGCAGGTCTTAATCAGGGCAAGCAGGTGACGTGTGGAAGTCACAGTGATTTAAGCTTTATGGGATCCCAGCAATTTTAAAAAAAATATGAAGAATGTTTTTTTGTAAATTTATAGAGTAATATATCCTTAAATTTGTGTAATAATTAAAATAATAGGGATAAAAGTCTCATGGTAAGATCACTGAGAAATTCAGCTTTTCCTTGAGGAAAACATTTCTGCACTAACACTGATCATAAATGTAATAATTTGCTTAAACAATAAAGGAACCTCCTATCTGTAGGGAAATCTGAAGTTACGTAAAAACAAGAATACTTAAGCTTAGAAGCTCTTGTAATGGGGACTAGAATATAAATAATTTGTAAGTGGTTTGTCACTAAGAATTCCAATGGTATAAAGAAATGCTTCACAGAAGAATTGCTTTCAAATTTAGCAACCCCGGGGGTACGGTAACACTATGAACTGTTTCTTAAAAACCTGTTAAAATAGAAAACCTGTAGAGCCTTACTGTATTGTGGACTCATTGTATCCTAGGTCAAATGAGGTTGTTGTAAATCTTTTTACTATATCTGAGAAAATGCAGAAAACACAGAGTTGTGCAGTCCCCACAATTGTAAATGTCATTACCGTCACAAGGCCCGGTTTACGTGATTTCTTTAGCATGCTGCCCCTCCCTGTGCCCTATCACAAGCAGTTTTTGGTGTCTTTGAGGATCATCTTTATATAGCCAAATTAGAGAAAAGAAGTGGGATGAGTTCTTCTGTTATGGATGCACTTTTCTTGATCTTCAGTTTTCCATTACTTAGGTGGCTGCAGATTGTAACATACTATACAACCCCCTGACCTCTCTTGACAATTATTTCTTGTACTATTAGTGACATTTAGTGAAATTCCTTTGAATTTCTCTGTTAGAATAGGCAGAAATTCTGACCAGAAATAGGAAAACTAGTCATGATAAAAACAGAACCAAAATAAAATAGCAAAACTCAGCTTCTTCGCATTTATTTAGAGCAGAGATATGAAAGATAGCCTTTATGTTTAAATGTTTTATCTGCTGCTCCCTCCCCCTCTCCCCCAACAATAACCAAAACCATTTAAAATTTTAAATTGATAAGTTGCCCTGTCATTTAGTGATGTCAGTGATAAAGGTTAGACCGAAATTAGACTAACCACAAAGAAAGGATAATTTATTGTATTTTTAAAGATTCTTTTTTACCTTTTAATTATCTGTGCCTCTTCCTGCTCCTGTTTGCTCTGGCATCTTTTGGAAAGCACTGTGTTTTGCACAGCATGTGCACTTTTTTCCCCTGAAATGTGCAGCACACTTAACATTGCAGTGATTTTTTTTTTCTCCTTTGCTTAGAACAGAGGTGGAAACCCCAGGGGATTCCAGTACCCACTTGATAGGCTCAGTCTCTCTTAATCAGCCTGTAATGGAGCTAATGGCTGTTTGTCATCCTTGGAGATATAAATTTCCTGGCGGTGTCTCCTGCAGACAGTGCATGAAGTATGCTCTGTGTGCCAGCAAGGGCTGATTATCAGCAGAAGGGCAGGGTGCTTCGTTAGCCAGAAGAGCCAGGGCTTCCCGGCTGCCAGGCTACAGAACTCGCCTCGCCACTCCTGAGACATGGACAACGACGGTAGGTAAAACAAGCATGAATTCTTCATAGCTGCTGGCTTCCACTGCAGCCTGCATCCTTTACTGCAGAAGGTTTGCCTATTTGCTGCTCTGGCTCTGCACTTAAATGTTCAAGACTGGGAGGCATGTAATATGTTAACCCCGATGCATTGTTCATAAGGCAATTAGCATTTGCTTTGAAGTTTAAGAATTGGGAATGCAGATTATCATTCCAAATTTACCTTTTTGCAGACTACACTGCTATTTTATTTAGACTGCAAGAAGTATGATGTTTGAGCCTTTTGTGCTCAGTACAGTGGGTAGAAAATGCATATAGTTCATGAAAAAACTATTACTAAGGGATGAAAAAAGGTAGCTGGAGTTAATGCGAATGAGCTGAACAAATTTTTTTTTTTTTTTTTTTTAATATGCCAATAGGCGCAGTGAAATAGCAGAAGAACTCTTTGGTCTGATGCTTTAAATCTTCATGTTAGGATGCAATGTCAAATATGTTTTAGTATCCTCTGATATTTTAGTTTCAGAGTACAGACATTAGTGGTCAATCATGTGCCTTTTAAAAATGTATTTGTTTTTAATATCTTTACTGGACTCCTAGACAAACATGGCTGTTCAAGTATTTTAATGCCAATTAAATGATGAGCATAAAATTATGTCTCAGGTGGAACTTGTTTCTTTTTTCTTTGCGGTATTGAACTTTTAGAGGATATACACTGTGGGATGACTCCTCATTTTGGTGTTATGAAGACTCAATGCACAATTTTCCCAGCTGTGTTATGGATTCTCTGTTTCCTGAAACTCATCAGTTCAGTTACTCAGCTGGTATCAGTGATGCCTCCAGCGCCTTGAGACACTGTCAGCTCTTGTGAGGATACATCATTTAAAACACACTCTGCACCACAAGACCAACCATTGGTAGTAAAACATATTTGTTTGGGAAATTTAGCTATTTCAATCCTCAGCGCAGGTAGCATAGGCTAGCAGAAGAGTTTAAAGGCAGCATGTTTTGAGTTCTTTTATAAAATAGCTTACCAGGGACAAAACTCTGTGACTAAGATAATTTTGTCTTTGACATTGAAGGCATTGAAATAAATTGGAACAGTGTAATATTAGGCATGAAAATTTTAGGGTGATGAAAGAATCCAAGCAAGTGTAAACGAGTGGGGGAGGGGGGCAGTCATAGTAGGAAGGGGGCTGCATTCATGCATATGCATTATACCCCCATTTTAGTCATTAAAAAAAATATGCCATAGAGCTCATCATAAAAGTATGTAGGTATAATATTCCATGACAAGGCACAATTTGAAGATCAATCAAAAGCTTCTCTAATTACAGCACTAGAGTGAGTAAAAAAATAAATAAACTTAGAATCTCTAATTTAGCCTCATTTAAAACTTCTGCCACCCACAATTAATTGTACTGACATCCTGGCAGAATTATCACTTTAATTCAAGTAAATGCCTTTCTTAACTGACTCACATATTTATTTAAAGACCATTTAAGAAAAGGAAAGAAACTACTGTAACAGCCTTTTTGTAAGATTAAAAAATACAAAGCTTACTATTTCTTTTTTGGCTAGCCATTTCTTTGGGGGATAAGTGTTGGTACAATATGTAGTTATATTTGTTTATGTTAATAACTGCCATTAGTAAAATACCTCTGCTCCTGACAAGTTTAAGAATATTTATATATGTGTAGGGTGGCTTTTCAAGCAGCAATTTCTATATCATTTCAATTTTTGGTTTAATCCCAAATACAGGCATGTATACCTTTGAACAGGATAACATGCTTTTAAATTATGTTTGAATATTTCAGAAATAGCATCTTTTTCCTAAAGTCTTATAATTGGTTGTCAGAGATCACTTGTCATGGTATTTTTTTGATGATGTAAGCAGTCTCTCTTACAGGAGGGAAATGTAAACATCCAATACACACACATTTCAATAAATTGTGTTGACCATAAGAAAGGCATTTAAGATAGTATTGGTATATAATTCCCCCCAAAATCTGAAATGTTTTTAACACTATTCAAAGAGACCCAATTAACTTGGAACACTGCAGTTTCTCCAATTCAATTTAAACAAGATGATGATGTGGAATATTTGCCTCAATTTTTTCTAACCAGAAATAGGTTTAAGCAGTTGACATCAGAGCCTAGCAGTTTAGAGCTGTGCACCTGCCCTAACAGTCGGATCATCAGTTTCAAAGAGCCACGGCTTCCTCCAGCAAGGCTCTCTGTGTGGGTCTTTGCATAATGGTTAGGCAGAAACAAAACAATGGGTACACATGAGTCGACTGCTTCTCATTCAAATGACACAGAATCCTATATCAGAGATATTTGCATGTGGTTTTGTTGCTAAATAAATAAAAATGAGCCACTTGGGATTCTGGCCCTTTTGGTGGGTATGTGTCCATTCCAGCAACCATGCCATTGTGAGTCTGTCCGTTCTTTCCTTAGCAGCAAAGAGCTGCCATTCCTACTATCTCAGAGAAGGAGACATCCCTTCCCCATAATTGCTGGCTTATGTATTCCTTTAAAAGCTTTTCCTGGAATAACAATAAAATATTTATCAAACCCTGTGTGTGGAACATGTCAGGGCAATTTTAACAATATCTAACTTTTTCTTCTTTTTATATGACTATTTCTTCCTAGAGGTTTTATAACAGCTCAGATGGTCCTTTATAATTACAAGACTATGAGTACAATGACAGTCCAGCTATTCTGCTAGTGTGTTTGTGTCCCTTTGCTGTTTCTCCACCTGACCTTCATCAAGTGGTTCTTGTGAATGAGTTGTGAAAAGAGATGCTGAGGCAAAGTTGATTAGCAGTGTGTGGTTATTATCCGAAACACAATGTTTTGAAATGTAATTCTATATTCTACAGGGACAGAGTATTGTTAAAAGGTCTGCAGCATTTATTATACTAATTTTTCCTTGCTTGAGTTCAAGATATGTCAGGTGGTGTGTGTGGGTCATAAGAGGCACACTCATCTGGAGTGTAGGTGGCAGCTGCTGAGACCCCCTGCTCCTTCACCTGCCTTCTGTCCCAGCGGTTTAGAGGCCTTTGACCCTTGATGTATAATCACTTAATTTGGGGAGTTCACAGTCTTCTAGCTCCCTGCAAAAGAGCCTGGAGGGTCATTTGGAGCCAGAGTGAGGAAAGATTTGTAACGGAGTGGTCAAGGGCATTAGATAATCTTAGATGAATGTTGACTCTGCCACCTGCCATCCCAGTGACCATGGACAAGTTATATAAACTCTGTGTGCATTAATTTTCTCATCTGTAAGTGGTGACAATAATTGTACCTATTTCATAGAATTGTTCTGAAGAGAAAATAAGATAATACATGTAAAGCTTTTGGTACAATGGTTGGCATGTGCTAATACTCAATGCATGTTGGCTAGAGAGCTGTTGAAAAATTGAAGCAGGTTGCTTTATGAACAAATATATGCTCTAGCAGGATGTCTCTGGAAGCAGTGCAGATGATGGTGTGGAAAGTAAGCAATTATAAGCAAAGAGACCAGTCAGGTGGCTTTCCCAAGAGTACAATTGGAAATTGATGTGGTGGTACAGTGGGAATGGGGTTTAGGGGTGCATTGGATATGCCTCAATAGAGCACGATGAGTAGGTATGGAGGCGGGAGAGCTGTACCAGTCAGAAGAGACCTCTGAGGCTTCTAGTTTGAGAATCTAAGACAATAATAGTCATGCACGTGGATAATAGTCATGCCCTTGGAGCACAAAATGAGTTTTAAGAGAAAGGTACTGATTTCCATTTTGGAATTTGTAAGGTTTGAAATACCTTCTGTGTTGCCCACTAGCCATAGTAGCTGTTCACTGATGACTTTTTAATCCACTGAAAGGTACACACACACACACACACACACACACACACACACACACACACACACACACACACGAGATTCCTTACTAAGCATGGGTTTGAGACAATGCAGGGTTGTTGGTTGGTTTGGGGGTTTTTTATCCCCAGTTTAAAATCCTTTCTATTTTACATATATTTTGTTTAGTTCAGCCCAATAAATTCAAATACAGCTAATGCATCTCTGTCACCTGCTCCCCTAGCCTGTGGGAGATCTTATGGGATGGTGTAGAGAAAGGAGACTTTCAAATGCTTCATCTTTTCAATGGAGATGGAGATAAGACCAGGCCCTGAGAAACATGCCCCTAAGCACTGAAATAATTTGGTAAGGGCTAGGCTGTTACATAAGAAAATATAAGCACAGACATTTCATTGAATCTACCTTAGCAGTTCAGGCTGTCATGCTAAAGTTCCTGAACAACTGAAGATGGTGATTCAGGAGAAGGGTTACCCAATAGAGCAGACTTCTTATGTGAATTAATTTGTTTTGGAAGAAGATGATTTCCAGAACATTTGACTAATGACATTTGGTGCAATTTTAATTTTTTTCTTCTGATTCCCAACTTTCATGAAATCTTGGTTTTCCTGTTTATAATTTTTTTAACCATGATACTTTTTGAAAATATAATAATGTTATATACACAGACATACATACATATTTAATAATGTGTATACATACATATGTAATAATGTGTACACATATGTTTGCATGTATATACTTCATATATGCACCTGTGTGGGGATTCTTTGGTTGGAGGATTATCAGCCTGATGTAGGAGAATATAATGTTGCTAGCTCTTTTAACAAACTTAATAAAAATTTAGAACAGATTTTCTGTTTAATAAAAAAAGAAATTCATTCTTATTCTCTGAAATGCCCCTTGTATTGTAAAGATATTTATTATTAACATTGTATTAACCATAAAGCAAATAATAAGAATATTTTCCTTTGAATTTATTGTAAAGCCTATTGTGGTGTTTTAGCATTTTATGATTCATTAAATAAATATTTTTAAGAGCACCCAGGTTTTATATAAAGATATTTGTCTAAGCAAAAGATAAAATTTGATAAATAATCTGCTTCTTGGAACATCTATTTTCAAAATGCTAATATTAGAGAAACCACTGTCCTTTAAAACAAAAATGCCAAAAGGAAAAATAGTTTCATGTTAAAACATAAAAGTACTCTAAAAGTGGCACTAAATTTTCTTTCTAGTTTTTACTTTAATTGTAGGTGACATTGACCTCCTGGGAATAAACTGACACACTTGGCTCAAGGGTGTGCAGAAACAGGACAAAGTCTTTGCTTCTAAAACAAAGTTTTTGTTTTTGTTTTCATATCACTGGAATTTGTTCTGAATGGTTTATTTTATTTTATTTTTTTTGCAACCACTCATCTTTCCAAAGGCAAAATGAATTCTGATTTTTCTATATTTATAAAATAAAATAGGAATGCTTGTCAAATGGATTCTGTCAGGAAGAACTATTGGAAAAGATATGGAGAACCAGCAAGAACGCATTTTAGTGGCAGAAAGGGGAAATCAATAATCCAACATTTTCTAAATCATATGCCATTTGATATTAATTTTATACGATATTAATTAACACCCACCCCATACACAGATAGGATTTAGTGTTCAGGCAATTTGGGGAATCATTGAGTTTAACAGCATTAAACAGGTTTCTCAGCATGTTAAGAAGCACATGCTCATAGAATTAACATATAACTTCCTGTCGGGACTAACGTGTGTTGTGAATCGCTAAGTTGGAGTGTAGAACACAGCATTTCCCAGTCACATGAACCACAGATTCTCCAGGGGTTACCTAGTTACAAGGTAGGTAACTCACATTTGGGAATCACTGTTAAAATCCCCTCATTCTTATTTTTGCTTTACATTTTCACTTTTTTCTTCCTTTCCTGAATTCTTTTTAACTTCCCGTTTTCTAATATAGGAAGCCATTTTTGGTAGCTAGCAAACTATTCACTTCCATAAATATCAATGCTTGATTATTTAGAAATTGAATATCTGTGTCATCTATGTCCAGGATTTCTGTTCTTCCTTGTTGCTAGTCTTTGGGGCATTTCATTGCTCATTAGCATTGACATCAGATGAAGGAAAGAAGGAAAGGGTGCTAGGACTTAAGACTGTTTTGGAAAGTGGAATTCAATTATACATATGAAATTAGGAGTAATGAACACGTTTTATTTATCTAAACTTAATATTTCACATGAGTTATTAAAAGCTGATGATATGAGATTTTAGATGTAAAAAGGCAATTTCAAAGTTCTATTTTTGTAAACCAGGCACCAAGAACATATATAACAAAGGCAAATCATACTTAACTAAATGTTAAATGTCTTGAAAGGAAGGAAGCTTACTATTTCTGAATGCCCAATATGTCTTAGGCACCAAGTTAAGTATTTTACATATGTTTTATCATTAATACTTGCGATTACTCTGTAAGTAACTATTATTTTCCCCAAGTTACTCACAAGGAAATTGAGGCTAAGTAAGTGCTTGTCTAATAAATAAGTGGGGGATTTATATACTTGAAACCAGCTGTTTAACAATAGCAAAACTCAATTCAGCGTTTTTCGTGTTGTCATATCGCTTTCAGAGTGGGGATTCTTGGTCTTTGTATCTTTCATAGCATTGAGCACAGTGCCTGGGCTGACATAAGCATATAAGAAATGTTTTTAAAATTAAATTAAATATGCCATTTAATTAATTTAGAGTAATTTTTGCAAAAGGAAATTAATTTTGAAATATCAGTGTCAAAAATGGTTTTACCACATATCTGAATACACCATTGGATAGAAGTCAGTACATGGGTAAAAAAAATGTGTAGTTTTTTTGTAAACATTCATACATTTATGACAATTTATAAGATGGAATGCTTTTTGGAAGAGTCTGTAAAATTTGTTACCATTAAAAAATTATTATTCAAAATTTTCGTTGGAAGGATGTGATAATACTAGGGTCATTATGGGGCCGGCCCGGTGGCGCACTGCGCTAGTGCGCCGCTTGGGAAGTGTGGAGGCGCTCCCGCCGAGGGTTCGGATCCCACATACAGACCGGTTCCCGCTCACTGGCTGAGTGAGGCGCGGGGGCAACGCCGAGGGTTGCGATCCCGTTGCCGGTCCCGGTCCGGTATGGGGGTGACACTGAGGGTTGTGATCCGTTGCCGGACACAGAAAAAGACAAAAAAAAAAAAAAAAAAAAAAAAAAAGGGGCCCCCC
>NW_007727886.1:270800-285550 GCF_000696425.1 Galeopterus variegatus
AACAAAAAAAAAAAAAAAAAAAAAAAAAAAAAAAAAGAAAAGAGGCCTCCCATTTTTTAAATGATATTTAACTAAAATGCAGACACTACCTTTCTGGAATATGGAAAAATTTTACTTTCTCTCCTTTTCCCCCAGAGAGATCATGATGAGAGGGAAGATCACAGAGTCACAGCCTCATCTGGCCACACCTGTGCGTGGCTGATTCTTTTTCTTTGACCAGAAATGCTAACATGTTACATTCACATAACTGTTTTCAAACTCCCATTACTCTGTGAACCACTCCAAGACTTGAAAAACACACTGTGAAACAATAATCTTGTTGAAATTAGATATATGTGTCAAGAAGAGCCATAGTTTCAAAGAGAGGTCAACAGATTTTCATACTGTTTGATATAAAGTATCTTCAGAATTTTTTTGATAGGTAGCTCTTTTCTTATCTTTACGATTCTCCACCATCTAGCTATCTATCCCCCCAAAACAGTTACATTTTGAATTTGTCCATATAATCCGATTTGTTCCAAATAGTTAATCTTCTAATTATGGATAGTGACTAAAATGATGCCTTATGACTGGACTTTGGAATCATGATTTCCTTTCTTAGAGCTGAGTCATTCAGTCCCGGCAAAGTTTTTACACTTTAATAAAGGTGTGAAGTTCGGATCCTGCTGACGACACTTGACCTGCTGCTCACCCTTGTCTTCTGCTGTTTCCCACGTATCCTCTATTTTCGCTGGTCCATTCTACTGTGTTCCACGTGTACAGAAACATGTGTGTGTTCCTCACTTTGTTCTTGCTGTTTTCCCACCTGGAATGCCTTCTCCTCCTCGCTGTTCAGTCGTGCTTTCATCCACCCACCAGGAGGCGATTCCTGCTCCCCCACTCTGTGCCAGGCACCGTGCTGGTTAGTGTGGAGATGAGGGAATGGGACGGAGCTTCTGTCATCCCGAGACTTTATTCTTGTCGAGAAAGCAAAACTTAATAATGAGCAGACAAAACACTTGGGTTGGAGTTAGTGCTGTGAAGTTAAAAAACTAATATTTGGATAGAGAATGAGGTGGGGGGTGGAGAGCTGCAGAGAGCTGCTCTAGCCTGGCAAGTCAGGTGTCTTAGTCCGTTTGGGCCATTATAACAAAATACCTTAGACTGGGTAATCTATGAACTGTAGAAGTTGATTTCTCACCGTTCAGAAGGTTGAGAAGGCCAGGATCACTAGATCACTGTGCCAACAGATTCTGTGCCTGGCTAGGGCCTGTTCCTCAGACATGGCACCTTCTACGTGTCCTCACATGGCAGAAGGGCAAAAGGTCTCATAAGCTCTCTTAGGCCTGTTTTGTAAAGGCACTAATCCCATTCACAAGGGCAGAGTCCTCCTGACCTAATCACCCCCAAAGGCCCCACCTCCTGATACCACAGCAACAGGGTTTAGGTTTCAACATGAATTTTGGAAGGACACACACATTCAGCTCATAGCATCAGGGAAAGCCTCCCGGTGAAGGTGGCTTGCAAGCTGAGACCTAAGGAATAACAAAGAATCAGCCACGTGAGATCCAGGGCCAAAGGGTCTCAAGCAGAGTGGCCTACAAACACACAGCACCCAAGGCAAGAAATTGACTGGGATATCTGAGCATAAAAAGTCAGGCCAGTGTTGGTGGGGACTGATGAGGAGCATGAGAAGGGACACCAGATAAGAGTGAGGGGCCTCAGCCCAATCATGAAGGGCTTTGGATGTTTGGCCTCTATTCTGCCAGCTCCCAGGAGCCTTGGACAGGTTTTAGGCAGATACTGGACATGATATCACCGACAATTTCAAGGCGTAACAAGACCGGGAAGAATGGACTGGAGAGAGGCACGAATGGGAGCTGCTAAGAATGAAATCACTTGGGAGGCTCGTGATGGAGGTAGAGGCATGGGGAGGGGGACAGGGAATCCAGGCAATCCCAGCCCTGTGTCTAGGCCCAGCACATTTCCCACGTTACGACACCTTCCCCACTGGTCTCCAAGCCCGACCTTTCTCAGGGCAGTGATGGAATTCACTGCCCAGTTTGGTACTTAATGGAAGTCTATCTGAGATTACCCTCTATTTGAGTTTTTTCTTTCCAACCAGATTTTTAAAATCTTGAGGGCAGATGCCACATCATAGATATCTTTTGTATTTTCCAAAGAGTGGTCATTTTCAACTCTAGCCACCCATTAGAATCACCTGGAAATATTTTTTAAAGTACCAATCTCTGGACCCCACCCTGGACAAATTCAATCAGAGCCTCTGGGGGGGTCAGAACATTGGAATTTGTTTAAAGGTTCCCGGGATATTCTAATGGGCCACCACCACCATTACAGTACTCTCTCTCTCTCTCTCTCTCTCTCTCTCTCTGTGTCTCATGCTCTCTCTCCCTTTCTTCCCTCCCTCCCTCCACAACGAGCAGGTCAACATGCCTGGGAATAATCTGCTTCCCAATGGAATATGAGAGGCAATGAGACCTCCAAAAAAGTGACGGAAAGAAAAGATCTGAGATGAAAAAATGTTCTGGGGGACATAGCAGGATAGGAAAAAAGTAAACTGAATCCAGACTTTCTGCAATCCATCCTTTTGGACTTTGTAGACCTGATCAAGGGAGGCAGTTACAGAGAGACTTGGTTACTTCCTTCCTAATCTGGAAGTTGTTTTCTCTTCCAACATCTCCCAAGCAAATTAAATGTTAAGAGTGAAGATTCACTACAGTGGCTTAAACTGTTTCTAGTGAGACTTTGCATGTGAATTTTAACTAATGAGAGATGCTAAACATCCCTTGTCAAGGTTTATACAGTAGAAAAGTTACATTATTAGGCCCCAAGTAGCATTGCTATGATTAAATCATCACTAGCTGTGTATCTATACTGAGGAGCTGGGTCAGAGCCACTATTAGACTCTGATGCTATCTTTGCTGTATCCATGTGACTTACACAGACACCCTGCTTTTTAGTGATAAATAGTTCCTGTTCCACCTTGTACATGCACAGACACACACACACACACACCAGGATTATTTGGAACTGTCAGTGACCTTAAATCTTGTCACATGTTTTGATTACTTGCTTTTCTGGTATTTTCATTAATCAATGATGATTTTTACAGCAGGCTTAATATATACCTTTTAATGGAAATGATAAAATTTAATAAAACCATCTTTCATAATGTTTGACTTACCCATCTCACATGGTCGTGAGGATCGATCACTTGAGAAAGTGTTAGTGACAGAGGGTTTTTAACTCGCACTGTTTATACAAATGCAGCACCAAGTACTGGGAGGAGCCCCCGGGGATTGGGAGAGGAGGCTGTGGGGGAAGCAGGGCCTCGTCCCAGTTTCCTCCTGGTTTCACCGGCAGCATCACCCGAGCACTGATGTGCCTCACACGCCGCTAGCTGCCCCTCCAGCCCCAGCTCCCCCGCTTTTCCTCCGTCCCTGTCATTCATGCATCCCCACTGCTGTCTTGAAAAGCCTTCTCCTTGTGTCAGACCCAGCTCCAATGTCCCCTCCTCTGCAAAACTGGCTGCAACATCTCTGGATGGAATGAGTGTTCTCTCCTTTCTTTCCTCCCACAGTCTCCTACCCTTACTGGAACGCATAGCAGGTATACCGTAATGCTGTTTCATGTGTCTGGCTCTTGACAAGGCCGTGTGCTTCTCAGGGACAGGGCCGTGTCTTCTTCTTCAGTCCCTCGTGCGGCACCTGGCCAAGGAAATGTGTTCATAAGACACAATTGAATACACCCAATGAAATAAAGCCTGAAATACACCCAATGAAATAAAGTCATACTGTGCACTATGACTTACATAGAAACTGTGAATTGATTTTTATTGGCAGTTGAATGATGTGGCCATATGCTACTTAATAAGAACAGTGATTCGTAAACTGGGGGACAGTCAGACTCACCGGTGGAATTAAAATCTGTCTGTTGGGCTGGCCCGGTGGCGCACTGCTACAGTGCGCTGCTTGGGAGCGCGGCAGCGCTCCCGCCGAGGGTTCGGATCCCACATACAGACCGGTTCCCGCTCACTGGCTGAGCGAGGTGCAGGCGCGACACCGAGGGTTGCGATCCCGTTGCTGGTCCCAGTCCAGTACGGGCGCGACACTGAGGGTTGCGATCCGTTGCCGGACACGAAAAAAAGACAAAAAGGAAAAATAAATAAATAAATAAAAATAAATAAATAAATAAAATCTGTCTGTCTTTCTGCATATCTGTCTACCTATATATTTGTCTATCTACCGACTTACTTATCATCCTACCTGTCATCTGTCTCCTATCTATGTACCTACCTTTCTTCTATCTGTCTATCAGTCTACTCACCTGTCACCTCTCTATCTATCCATTCATTCATTCATCTAGCCATCTATCTACCTACATACCTACTTACCTACATATCATCTGTCTCTCTATCAGTCTATTTATCTATCCACCTGTCTATCGAGAGAGCCATCCCAGCCCCGCACCACTCTTACTAATTCAAAATCTCCCATAGGAGAAAAGGGGCAGCTGTACTTTTAAAAAATGTTTCATGGATGAGTCCACTGCATACCCCTGGTGAGTCCTGGTGTCGGTCTGAGGGACATATAAAAAGGCTGCTCAGACAAAGTGGGTCTCCACTGCTTTTTGTTATTAAGACACTTGAATGTTGCCATTGGGAAAGCACATTATTATTAGAATCATAATGATCTTACGCTATGTACAAAAGTGCTCTGATATAGCCTCTTGGAGGCTTGCATTGACCTGTAAGTGAGGAAGCATCTCTCATTGAGACTGTTGAATGGGAGTTTTGGTGAATTCTGTATTCTCCTCTTCCACTTCCTGTGAAAATGCACTCACTAGGTTCTGTGTCATTAACTGAGGCTTGCTGAAAACTTTGCCCACCCAACTTGCCTTTAATTTATCACCTGTTGCATGCATCTGGTGGCACTCCATATTCTTGAGTGTTATTTTCTTAGTAATGGAAATTTGGCAGCTGTCCATTTTTAAAAACAGCTTACCATAGGGCATTTTTAATAAGGGGAAAAAAGGGAAGATTGTCAGTCTTCACCTTTGAGAATGGTCAGCCTTGTTTAAAGAGTGACAGTGTCTTAGGTCACTGTGCGAGACTTTAGTCTTCACAGCGCCCATCAAGCTTGTCTGTGGTACTTACACAACAGATGTCAATAGCTGGAGGAGCCAATTCGTTTGCTCAAACAATGAGCATTTTACAACATTCATTAACCTAAGGGTCACTTTTTTAAATTAAGGAAGTTCAAAGACATTTGTTTAAATAACTGTGTGACTATGACGATAGTTGAAAAAAGCCAGATAGTTAAAAATTAAAGCCAACTTGGTCTTCAAAATCCAGACTTTGTGGAAAACCAGGAGCTCTGTAGCATACATTTCGAATGAAGCACCACCTTTAACTTCTAAATTTCCTGGCTTATGTCAGTTTTTTGTCACAGTCCTAACGCTCTATAAACAAAGGTGTCTCTTATACTAACAGATGTGGGCTTTGTCCTTAGGAGTCTTGGGGAAGATTTTCATGGAGCCTCAAAACTATAAAATCTCCTAATGTACTTTTGGACGCCTGGGTTATTTTAAAACAAAATCAAGTCCTACAAAACAATGTTTTAAATGCAGGACTAGAAATACATGTTTTTTAAAAATGCTGTACATTCTTCAACAATATCCCTTTCATCTTCAAGATTGCTTACAAATATAGCTCATTTCTCACAGTTCTCCAGTGAATTATGTAAACACTTCAAATCATCAGTTCTGCTTTTACAGATATGAAACTAAGGCAGGGAAGTTTATTTATTTATTTTTTCAGAGAGCAGCCTCATGCACAGCTTAACTGCACATGGAAAATGTTGCACTGACATATAAAATGCATGTCTGGTTGAGTACATGCCTGGCCATTTGCCAGCCCACGAGGCATGGGCCATGCCAAATTTGATTCCCATTGACTTTTATGCAGAAGGAAAGCCCAACACAATTTACCCTTTGGGTTGCATGCAATATTTTTTTTTCAGGGAAATGTGGTTATATTTGTCCTGGCCACAAAGGCTATCTCAGGAGAGGACAGCCAAATGGCTTTGGTCACAATGTTCACAAAACACAACTGTCAAATCTGTTATCTTGAAGCTGTCTATGCTAGGATGTGCAATCAGGTGATAAGGGACAGGAAATCAACTGGAAATTCCAGTAGAGGCTCATTAATTAGGAGACCATGCATATGAAGGGCATATGTTTATATGGCAGGTGGGCAGCAGATGGGGGACAGTTCAAACCTCCAGGGAAAGGACACAAGTAGGACGAGGAGGGAAACCCTATCACTTTCACACAAGGATTGAACATGGAGATCCAGTTCCAGAGGAGGGTCTGGAGTATTGGGGTGGGAATGTGAACAAATTATAGAGAGAGGCTAAGGTAGATGCCTAGTTTATGAAATAGGTTGACTGAAGACATCAGAGGACCCCACAGATTTTATTCTGGCTTATTCCATTTGGTGTGAGTTGGCAACAAAGAAAACTCAATAGGGCACAGAGGAGTTCCCATGCCCCCCAGCCCTCTCAGGCCCTTTCAGTGCAGAAGGAGAGTTCATTGCCTTAGTTCCAGCCTCTCTCCGGAGCAGCACAGAACTCAGGAAGCAGCAGCTGGGAGGAAGCAAGCTCACCCCACCAACCACCAACACTGTATATTACTTTATGTTGTGCAGCAAATCATCCTTAAATTGCAACTCTTTCTTATATGTAGTCACATTTACTTGCTTTCTGAAACTGAATATGCTCTAACACTTGGAATAGTGTGGAAGAGTGGAAAGAAGCTGGACTCGGAGTTGGAAAGGACAGGTGCAGTCCCTGGCTGAGCCTCCCTCACCTGCTGGCATGGGGCAATGGGTGTATCCGTGGGCCTCCCTTTCTTCATCTGTAGTACAGGGCCGATTGCACTTGGCTCTAGCAGTAAGTATGACCTAAGAGCAGACTCAGCGTCTATGTGAATTTTGAATCTTTATATATTAATTCATCTGGTCATCACAGCTACCTGCCCAGCCTGCTCTGGCTCCCCCGCATCTCGCCCGGCTCCTCCCTGTGGCCTCAGCCTCAGCTCTCACATCTTGCCGTTGTCTGTGAACTTGCTTCTGGCAGCTCTCGTCTCCCCCCTCCTCATCTGCTGTTTTCTTCTATTTTGTGGTCTGGAAAACCAGATAATCAAGATTATTATCTTCTGCCCCAAATAATAGTACGCAGACCCCAATGAGGGCCTGAGTATTTACCTATGATTTACAGGTATAGGCTGGAGTTTGTGAATTTTTGACATATATTTGGACTAAGTCACAGTTTGGTTTATTTCCTAGCTCTTGACATATTGGGGTGGACAGCTAGATAACATCTTTTAACGTTACCTCATTATCGTATTTGGAAATCTTCAAGGTCAAGGTATCACACAAGGCTCTTGTCTGCTTGCCCCCACCTGTGACACCCACATTATCACCATCTCTAGTTGCACAGTCCTGGGCCTCAGCACCCCAGATTCTTCCTCTCATCCCGAACACCATGTGTTCTTGCTGCGTCGCTTTGCTGCATACTGTTCTCCTCTCCAACACCCTGTGTCCCCGCTAGCCAGGGAACTGCCCAAGGGCAAAGTGACTCTCTCCTTGCTTTCCTTAAGGCCTAGCACAGTATGTGGCAAACAGTAAGAACTTAATACATGCTGGCTGACTCACTGCTTGTGCCATTGTTACCAAGCTGCAGAATGTTCTTGGAGCATAATGATGTATTTATACCATCCCATTACACAGATCTAAAAAAATATTTAAGGAGAAAAGGATAGTTTGAGAGAAGTGCGGTTCAATGCAAATATGCAACTTGCAGCTTAATGATGTTGGTAAAATCTGTACTGACCTAGAAATAGCTCCTGTGCATCTTGATTTTTTTTTCTGTATAACTGACATTAAACCAAATTTAGAATTTTAAAACGTATATTTTTGTATATTTCTTGCAGGGGAAGATAGAACATGTAATTATTACAGTTACAAGTGTATTGAATTTGATATGAAGAAGGAAGTACCATACATCCCCCACAAGAAAATATTCTCAAGAGAGATTTGATTATATCAACGTGATAAGGCTTGTGAAACTCAAGTGGAGATATAGAAAGGAACCAGCCATCAGCCTGAAAAAGGCTCAGTCTAGTGACACTGTTTATGTATTTTCTTTGAACATTTAAATTATCTTCCCCAGAGAAAGAAATTCTTTTCAAAATACCTGAATCATATCAGTATGCTTCAATTGTCCCTTGCCCTTAGTATATGGAGGTGAAAGAAACTTAGTCATAATACCTAAATGAGAGAGAAATAATTCTGAACTATTGTTGAAAATCAGTTCATGTGAGTATAGCATATAAAGTTCATTTTCGGGCCGGCCCGGTGGCGCACTGCTACAGTGCGCTGCTTGAGAGTGTAGTGGCGCTCCCGCCGAGGGTTCGGATCCCACATACAGACCGGTTCCCGCTCAATGGCTGAGCAAGGTGTGGGAGCAACACCGAGGGTTGCGATCCCGTTGCCGGTCCCGGTCTGGTACGGGCACAACACTGAGGGTTGCGGTCCGTTGCTGGACACGAAAAAAGACAAAAAGGAAAAAAAAAAAAAAAGTTCATTTTCTATTATAAAGCATGTTGTGTGTGCACAGAGCAATGTCTGGAAAGAGTATATCCCAGGCTATTAGCAGTTCTCAATCCCTGGGGAATGAATGGGGAACTTTTATATTTTACTTTACACTTTTCTGATTGGGGTTTTGTTTTTACAGTGAGCATGTCCTGCTTCAGAAATGATTAGAAAGCCAATAAACAATCTCTTTTTCAGTTCATTGGAAAGCAGCACATATTATACTATCTTACCACATTCAATGCATAGTATCCAGGGTACACCTCAGGGCCCTCCCACTGTAAGGTTCTAATGACGTGGGTCCCAGGCCCACAGTAACTTGGGATGAGTGGTTTGAATACTCTGCCCCAACATAAGCTATTATTGAACTTCTTCCTTTATTAGTTAGAACTAGCAGCAAAATCTTGATATTTCTTATGATCACACCTCAGTCAGAGTGGTTAATTAGTATTCACATGCAGTATAACATGAACATTTTCACTAGATTTTCTTCTACCATCCTAAATGGAGGGTAGACTTGAGAGTTATGGGTAAAATAAGCAATTTGGAAATATATCACCCATCTTTTTTAATGCTGTGGGAGGCAGTTGATTTTCATGGTAGATAGCTTTGTGCAGATGGTAAGTTCCACCCTGCATCTGTCTGGGTAGGGGCATATTTTCAAACTGCCTTTGAGGAGCTCCAGGCTGGAAGGGAGAACCCCAGAGTTTCCATTGGATCAGATGAGGTGGTTACCAGAGCCCCTGAGCCGGGAAGCCAGAGGGTAAGGGTGTAAAGGCTTGGCTGGGGAAGTGAAGCTGAGTCTGTCACATGCCAACAAGTTGAGTACAATGGCAGAAATGAGAGAGGGACACCACAGTCAAGAGCTGAAAAAAATGTAGTAATGAAGGAGGAGTCAAGGAACATGGTAGAAGCAACTCCAGAACTGCTGCCCTGCTCCCCCGTTATGAACATTTGCTGAGTGCATCATGTCTCATGTTAAAAATATTTCTGTGCAGAGTTATTGTTTATTGTGCGATATATCCAAGTTTCACTTTGTGATTCAGAATTTAAACGACACCACTACCTGGACAGTTCATTCAAATAATATTTGATAACTTATCAAATAAGCCTGGGCCCCATGTCGTTTTCACTTTCATCTTATACAATGTGTCTCCAATAGATTTAATTCCACTAGTGAGTATGTGAATTTCGTAGTTGTTAAAAATGACTGGGTGAAGTGTATTGGTTTGACTTACTTCAAAATACCTCTGTCTTATTTCCTTAATTTATCACAATTTTAGAGTGTAATTTAGATGAAAGACATATTTAGCAAATACGAATTGAGTACCTAGTGAGCTGGGCACTCTTCCAGGTGCAGTGAATACATCAAGTCCCTGCTCCCAGGGGGCTTACATTCTGTTGGGACAAACAGTGAATAAGATAAACAAATAAATATATGATAGAATGCCAGGAAGTGGTAAGGACTATGAAGAAGAGTAAAGCAGTGTAGTCAAACAGGGTGATAGAAGTGCTCTTTTAGGTAATTTAAGTTTCTTTCCAATGACTGGCTATCTAAATAGGACTGGATTACAAAACCCCGGAGTTTTGTAAGGACGGCTTTGTAAAATCTTGTATTAGTTTGGTGTGGTTTCAGGTGAATACTATTTTTTTGTATTTCAATTTGCTTTGACCCTTTAAGTTTCTCCTGCTGTTTCAAGTTTCACGAAGTGGCCCGAGGTCAAAGAAAAATGCTAAGAATTTCACCTTGTTTTGTGTGACAACAGAATGAAGGCACATAATTACATGACGGTCCCCACCCCTGCCAAACCTGCAGTGGCCCAGATTTGTTTGTAATTTAGCACAAAACTGCATTGTTATCAGAAGATGTTCCCATGAGATAAGAAAGTCCTGGCAGAATTGAGGTGGCAGCTTGATTACACAAATATTAAAACATGTCTTCCTTAATGACAAAGACCTGTTTTTAATCCTTATAGAGTACAAGTTAACACATGTTTATTTCTGGAAAGCTTTAGTCTTAAAAGCGCCTGCCTGGCTGTGCTATGCACACCAGTCACCCCAGGGCGATTATATGAGGCATGTCAATGAAAGAAAGACAGGGATGGATTTTAGCAAAAATGTTAGAATTTAAACAGCCTGGGAGATTTTTCTTTCAAGAATCACTTTCAATGGGTATACTTCAAGTTCAGAATGTTGATATTACTCAAAACAAGTTTGGAATTCCTCTTTTCGAATTGTCTTTAGAGCTACTTTACAAGACTGACCAAAACTTTGTTTAGGTTGTTTATTGGTTCATTCATTCTGTCATTTGACATTTGTGAAGCCTTTGATCTGGCAACATGGTGCTTCTTGCTAACTGTATGTCAATAAATTAAAGCTAGTTCTTGCCTTTGAGGCATCAACACTGTTGTGGGGAGACAGATAAGATATAAAATTGGACATGCTTAGATATCTATGAAGAAAACAGTGAAATGTTCAGGAGGGGAACTCTGCTTGGTGAGGTAGAGGAGGATTCCAGGGGAGGTGACATTTCCGGCTGGAATGTTTGCAGAACAGATTTGAGTTTGCTAGGCAGAGAGAAATGTGAGCTTCTGGCTGAAGTCTCTTATTTTGTAGTTACACATTATTATTTTCTTTCTTTTTTTTTTTTTCTTTTTTTCTGACTGGTAAGAGGATCGCAACCCTCAGCATGGTGTGGTCTGCACCACGCTCAGCCAGTGAGTGCACGGGCCATTCCTGTATAGGATCCGAACCTGCAGCCTTGGGGCTACCAGTGCCGCACTCTCCCGAGTGAGCCACGGGGCTGGCCCACACATTATTATTTTCAAAACTAAGATGGCATTACTCAGTTTGATAACTTACCTTATTCAGTTGACTGAGCCTAGAATGATCTTGAGTAACTCCAGAAAATAAATTTACTTGCCTGAGATGAATGTTTAAATGCGTAAGAATTTTGTTGGGCTACAAATCCCTGAGGGCAGAGATGGCCTTGTTCATCTCTTCATCACTAATACCTAACAGAGTTCAAGGCACATGCTCAATAAATATAGAAGGTTGTGGTGTTTGTTTACATTAAGAAATGAGGGAGAATGTAATTTTCTAGTTTTCTTAAAGATGCCATAGAAATAATAAGTTTCTCTAATTCCAAGTATTAATACAAATCCATTATATGAAAATCATATTGATCCTACATCCTCTTCCTAGACATCTCTCTGGGGGATTAAAAAAAAAAAAAGGTAGAAGATGTCTACCCAGGTCTGTTGAGAGGGACAGAATTTTAGTGTCTCAGAAAGACCGCAACATATTTCTGGTGCCCAGTCTAAATTTTTCCTTTCAGTGGTATTTTTAAAACCAAGTGAAGTTTCAACATTTGAATTATTATCAAGCCTCACTTTTGGCAAAGAATCAACTAAATGTTAAATTAGGTAGTTTGGGCTTCATTCGAAACTAACCAGTATCTCTCTGTGATGGAGAAATAGAGTTTGACATCAAAATGGTGTCTCCACAGAGTGTCCTTGAGTACTGGGATGGAATCTGATACAAAGCAGTGAGAAGTGGGGGTATGAGTAGGCTGAAGATTTTACTAGCCACTTTATGAAGGATGAGTATGCTCTGCTGTGTAGGTGGCCTTTAGGTGGAAATGTTGTGTCACTGCATGTAAGGACTGTGGAGATGTTTGCTTGTGGAGTGTGCTGCCAAGGGAAGGAAAAAATTCCAAGGAGAAGCATATTGAAAGGGAGCCCAAAAGAGAGCAGTGCACTCTTCCACGATGAGAATGCTAATCCCCGAGATAATGAAATTCAAATTAAAGGAGCATTCAGGCTGCTGCTCAGATTCATCTGGAGTGTTCTCTGTGATGTGTTATTCATTGCTGGGAACAACCTGTAACATGTGCCATCTGCAACATGTGGTATCATAGACTTCATGAGTGAGGACAAGGTGTGAGCCGAGTTGACCTCGGAAAAGCCATCAACAGTATCGCAGCTCTGATGTTCTCATCTCCTTTTTGCTGTTAAGGTAAAAAGGAAGATTTTTACCTTAACAAGAGGTAAAAATCTCTGTGACAAGAGGAAGATGGAAATCTTGGATACATGACCAAAATAGCATGCAGACCACACCATGCTGAGGGTTGCGATCCTTGGATACATGACCAAATTCAGTCATGGAATTTGAGTCTTTCTTAACTATAATATTGAGATAAATGTTTATAAATATTCTTCATGGAAGATTAAATAATTAAAGGTCTCTGTTTCATTATCATTTTAAAAAAATCCTCTTGTGTGGATGCAAACATTGCAGGAACAAAGTATGTCTAGGAAGTTACATCAGATATATTAATTCTGTCTACTTTGAAAAGAAATTTAAGAAATATACATTAATATATCAAGTCTTTGATTTGATTTGGTGACATGTTTAAATTAAGTGCAATGGTAGGATCTCTGTATATCCAGTTACTACTAATTTTACCCAAATTTTATTACTAAGCTCAAACCTCTATACTCTATTTATGGCTCAAGAATAAATTAAAAATTTTGTAATAACTGTTATTGACTCAGTAAACAACTGCCTCTAATCCTTCATGGGGTTGTTGCAAGAGTTAAAGAAGGTAATATTTGCAAAGCCCATTTCTGACACTTTATTTATAAAATAAATAAAGACCATGGGAATGCATTTCATTATACAATGCTCTTGGTAGGGCAAAGTAAATTCCTTTATTCAATTGAAATTTCACAGAAAATTTCTCTATCACACCTAATTCACTTGGGATGGCATCAGAGGGATATCTTGCGCTATCTTTCTCATAAAAAGTCACTCCTAGTTCTTCTTAATAACCAGTGCTTCATGCACATGACATTTTTAATGCTGTTTGAAGCAGTACACAGTGTAGCAATGCATTACACCACAGATCCTCTCTTCTTTCCCTTCCTCCCAAGCCTTCCTTGTTGGAAGGCATGAAGAAGGGAATTCAGTAAAGTACTACCCACAAAAAGTCAAAGCCATGATAGCCTTTTACATAAAGGGCTTTAATATAGTGTCTAACATCCCACGTGTTGCATCATTTTGGGAGATTTAAGCTTCTACAAGGAAAGCATTTTTTAGCCCCCTTCCTGGCTCCATCAGCAGAGGCTGCGGTGGTGCTGTGCCTGTGTTACACCCATTAGTATGTACTCAATTGGATGGAAGACTTTTTCACTTGAGCAGGGAAGGGACGAGGCCATGAATTCAGCTGAGTTCTTGAGCGATAATGCCCAGCTTCATTTCCAAACCCCACCAACTGGGTCTTATCAACAAAGGCAAATTCATAGCCTGGTCCTTGGAACTCTGTGTACACCCTGAAAATGAGACCATCTTAGAAATGTTGAGCTTCTCGTAAATTGCACACACTCTAAAAAGCATCATTAAGAGACCAAGTGAGGAGAAAAGGACAAAGCCCTGCAATTCTGTCTTTATTCTGCAGTCCCTTTTCTGATCAAATGTGTTCCATTTCTAGGGCTATCAATCTATATCTGTTATGGTACCATGCCATTTATACTGGAAAATTGAAACTAATAAATGAAAATAAGTACTGATGGAACTAAGCCAGAAAAACTCTGGTAGAGATCAGCCTTTGGAGCAGGGAAGGGAACTGAGATGGTTCACTCCTGAGCTTGGCCTCTTCCCCAAGTCTGCCTCAGTCTGACCCTCCCTGGCCCCGACTAAGCCAATGCTCAGTTTGCATTCTTCCAGAAGTGGAGAGGCAGAAGTGATGTTAACCACCAGAAGGAGAGACTTAAGCTGTTTCCTTTCCCTTGTCTCAAGCACTGGCTAAAACTCAGCCAGAGTTCTTTGAGGTCTACATAATATTTTTCTACTGGGGAAGAATAAGTATGTTTTTATACCTTATCCTGGGTACTTATATTTTACCTAAATATTTATGTTAAAAAATGATTTAGATTAGATACCCCCCAATTTATTAAAATAGTTGGGCTTTGGGCTAAAACTTGTAAATATAGACAAATAAATATTTTTGAATGTTTGGCTTTTTTAATTAATAAGCTTTACTTTTTTTTTTTTTTTGTCTTTTTGTCTTTTTTCGTGACCGGCAACGGATCGCAAC
>NW_007727886.1:285877-353448 GCF_000696425.1 Galeopterus variegatus
TTTTTTTTTTTTTTTTGTCTTTTTGTCTTTTTTCGTGACCGGCAACGGATCGCAACCTTCAGTGTCGCACCCGGACCGGACCGGGACCGGCAACGGGATCGCAACCCTTGGTGTTGCCCTCGCTCCTCGCCCAGCCAGTGAGCGGCCAGTCTGTATGTGGGATCCGAACCCTCGGCAGGAGCGCTGCCGCGCTTCCCAAGCGGTGCACTGTAGCAGTGCACCACTGGGCCGGCCCTAAGCTTTACTTTTTTAAACCAGTTTTAGGTTTACAGCAAAACTGAGCAGAAAGTACATAAAAGTCCCTGTCCCCACACATGCATAACCCACTAGGGACATCCCCCACCAGAGCGGTGCATTTATTACAATTGATGAACCTACATTGACATATCATTATCACCCAGAGTTTATAGTTTATGTTGGGATTCAGTCTTGGTGTTGTACATTCTATGGGTTTGGACAAATCTATACTGACATGTATCTACCATTATAGTATCACCCAGAGTAGTTTTATTGCCCTAAAGATCCTCGGTGTTCTGCCTGTTCATCCCTCCTTCCACCATAACCCCTGGCAACCACTCATCTTTTTACCATCTCCATAGTTTTGCCTTTTCCAGAATGTCATATAGTTGGAATTATATAATATGTAGCCTTTTCATACCATAAAAGCAGCTTTTTATTGGCTTCTTTCACTTAGTAATATGATTTTAAGTTTCCTTCATGTCTTTTCTTGGCTTGATAGCTCATTTCTTTTTAGTGCTGAAAAATATTCCATTGTCTGGATGTACCACATTTTACTTATCCATTTACCTACTGAAGGACATCTTCATTGCTTCCAAGTTTTGGCAATTATGAATAAAGCTGTTACAAATATTCATGTGCAGGTTTTTGTGTGGGCATAATTTTTCAACTCATTTGGTTAAATACCAAGGATTGCAATTGCTGGATCATATGGCAAGAGTATGTTTATTTTTATAAGAAACTGCCAAACTGTCTTCCTAAGTGGCTGTATCATTTTGCATTCCCACCAGCAATAAATGAGAGTTCCTGTTTCTCCCCATTTTTGTCAGCATTTGGTGTTGTCAGTTTTCTCAATTTTGGACATTCTAATAGATGTGTAGTGGTATCTCACTGTTATTTTAATTTGCATTTCCCTTATGGCATAGGATGTCAAACATCTTTTAATATGCTTATTTGCCATCTGCATATCTTCTTTGGTGAGGTGTCTGTTCGGGTCTTTTCTCAATTTTTAAATTGGGTTTATTTTCTTATTGTTGAGTTTTAAGAGTTCCTTATGTATTTTGGATAACCGTTCTTTATCAGATATGTCTTTGCAGGTATTTTTCTCCCAGTCTGTGTCTTCTCATTCTCTTAGAAAGAGTCTTTCACAGGGTGGATGTTTTTAATTTTAGTGGAGCCTAGCTTATCAATTATTTCTTTGATGGGTCCTGTTGTATCTAAAAGTCGTCACCATGCCCAAAGTCACCTAGATTTTTTTCCTACATTATTTTCTAGGATTTGGAGTTTTGCATTTTATATTTAGGTCCATGATCCATTTTGAGTTAATTTTTTATGAAGGGTGTAAGGTCTGTATCTAGATTCATTTTTTTGTATGTGGGTGTCCAGTTATTTTTAAGGTGAACTTTTAGGATGAATGTTTTAAGAGGAAATATAGGTTTAAGATCAAAGTTGAAACAGTTCTGGTTTAATGTTTTACCTAACAAGAGAGTGTCATGAAATGATTATGATAGTTATACTTCATTCTACTTTTAAAAAATACTAGTCAGGGGGCCGGCCCGGTGGCGCACTGGATAGTGCGCTGCTTGAGAAGCGCAGCGGCGCTCCCGCCCGAGGGTTCGGATCCCACATACAGACCGGTTCCCGCTCACTGGCTGAGCGAGGCGCGGGAGCAACACCGAGGGTTGCGATCCCGTTGCTGGTCCCCGGTCCGGTACGGGGGCAACACTGAGGGTTGCGATCCGTTGCCGGACACGGAAAAAAGACAAAAGACAAAATAAATAAATAAATAAATAAAAATAAAACACCACACTGGAGAGCATTTCTTTCAAAGACATGAGGATATGGGACATATTGGTCTGCTTTTCACTTTTCCAGTTTCCTTAAACCACTGTACTTTGTTGTAATTTATAATTCTTTGATGACTTGTTATCAGGTATTACTATTCACCGTAGGCTTCTAGCAGCTTTCTAAATGACCTCTTCTCTTCAAATTTTGTCATTTTACCTTCAGTTTCCAATATGCTGCTATTGTACCTGAGGAAGACTTATTGAACAACACATTTATCAGGCTATTAATAAAATAAGACAGCTTTGAAAAAGACAAAAAAAAAAAAAAATACTAGTCAGTGCAGATGTGTCTATATACCTCCTTTTTACAGTATGACTACTGTTCTTCAACAGGAAAGTAAGATAAACTCATGTAGAAAATGGCTTAGAAAATTTTTAGCTCCAGGTCTCATATTGGCCTTTATCTATGTGGTAATTTTAGGGACAAGATTTCCTTTTTTTCCTTGCAGATAATCCAACAATAAAAATATAATTATTGAATTGTAGCCCCTTCCAGGGAAGGTCCTAATATATGTTCTAAGCTCTCCTCTGGAAAGTTATGGCCTAAGAACATACTGTTCTCATCAAAGGCTATAATTAAACAAATATATTTTTGTGCTGTTTGATCTTGCCAGAATAGGAACACTTAGTCCTGTTCATTCAATAAGAGGGAAGTTTAGCTAAAGATGAAACTTGTATTTTTTTGTTTTCATATATGGTATTGTATATATATTGTATGTATTTATATACTCAGAGGCTATTGATGAAAAGCTGGTCTGTTAAATTGAAGTCTTGGTGCCAGCTGTGACTTATGGTACTGATCAGTTTGTGTTCATTGTATGACGTGTTCACAACAAAGAAGTCTTGTGGTAGCGAGGCCAAACCAGTTAGATGATTTATCTCTTGTCTATTCCATTGGAGAAAAAGCCCTGGATTCGTGACAAAGATGATAAAGGACAACAGCATCTGTGTTATAAAGTGTCAAGCTGATGGCTGTGCAGCTGGGCATGTGCAGATTGCTTCAGGCAAATCCTGGGTAATTTGCATGCCGCAAATATTTGCTCATTGGATCCGGCTGGTAAATGAAACAGATATTGCAGCAAATGTAAACCCTGGCCTTGTCCTCATGGGATCTCATAGACACAAATTAGTGAGTCATTACAAATTAAAAAATCAGCACCAGTATTTTAAATCGTTTTCTCGTGTTTTTAGGAAGGAAAGACTAATTTAAACAGTCAGAGGAATTAAAGTACTTTCTACTCTCAGAACATGTATCTACTATAAGGAAATTGAACCTTTTGCAGATTCACTATGATCATTAGGATGGTGGGCAAATATGTCCAAAAGTATCACATTTAGCCTCTGCACTTTCTTATTTGCAGATGGCAAGTATTATCTCATTTCCATATAGTATATCTTTTCTTTTTTCAGCCCAAATTGGATTATATATTGTTATATAACAATAATTTTTCATTTAACAGTATCCATTGGACATCTATTCATATTGATATATATTTATATTTTAAATATTATTTCATTATTTATACATACTCAAATGTATGTAACGAGTCTATTTTTTTTTTTTTCTTTGTCTTTTTCCGTGTCCGGCAACGGTTCGCAACCCTCAGTGTCGCCCCCGTACCGGACCGGGACCGGCAACGGGATCGCAACCCTCGGTGTTGCCCCCGTGCCTCGCTCAGCCAGTGAGCAGGAACCGGTCTGTATGTGGGATCCGAACCCTCGACGGGAGTGCCACCGCGCTTCCCAAGCGGCGCACTAGCGCAGTGCGCCACTGGGCCGGCCCCTAACGAGTCTATTTTTGATGGATCATTTAGGATGTGTGTGTGTGTGCGCGTGTGTGTGTATGTATGTATATGTGTGTTTTCTATTACAAAAACGCCATACAAAGCACACATTTCAGAAATTTTAATATTTTAAAATTTTAATATTTATGTCTAGAGGATAGAATCTTCAAAGTGGAATTGTGGATCAAAAGGTACGTGCTTTTAAAATTTTGATAGATACTGCCAAGTTGTCTTTCTAAATATTTCTGTCAGTTCATACTCCCACAGACATTGTGTGAGAGTGCCCCTTTTTCCCCACCCTCAGCAACAATTAATATCATCAGACTTTTAAATCTTTGGCAGCCCAATAGGTAAAATATATTTCTAATTATTGTTTTAATTTGTTTTGTTTAGTCCTGGTTATATGTATTTCTTTTCTGCAACCAAACTGTTGATCATTCTTGGCCATGGCCCATTTTACGCTAGAGTTCCCTTATTGATTTGTAGTGGCTCTTTATATTAAGGATGTTATGCCTTTGTCATAAATGATACAAATACAGTACTTTTTTTTTCCATTTCTATGTAAATAAGCTTTTCACCTTTATAAAGCTTTTTATTTAATGCTTCTGGGTTTTGTATTCCATTTAGAAAAGATTTCCCCACTTCTAATTTATTTTTTAAGAATTGAAACATGCTTCCCTCTGATGCTTTTATGGTTTCTCTTTTGTAATATATATGAAATGTTATATATACATTGTTGTGTATTAAATGTATTTTTATGTAAGAAGTGAGGTTGGGATCTCCATTTATATTCTTTGTCAATGTACTCTACATACCATTTGTTAATTTTCTGATTCATGTGAAGTAACACCTTTATTACATATTATTTGCCATATGTGTTGGGGCCTATTTCTGAATGGTTTGTCAATGTTTCTTAAAAGGGCAGTCAATAAATCACTTAAGGTTGTTTTTGTTCAATCAGGCATTCTATAGGCAGTTGGTTTCCAAGAAAAATCTAATTAAACCATTTGATTCACAAATTTAAAATGGAAGATAAATTATGATTTTCACAGAGCCCCATTTTTTCTTAATCATTTTCATGTCTTTAAACATTGCTCATGCATTAGTTCATCTCCCATGACATGTATTTAACAGGGTACATTTTGTCACAAACAATGAATTTGTAGGTCATTTGTGTATTATTTTCATTATGAAATTTGATTCTTTATCTTATTTCTATTGGGTTATGATAGGCACCCAATTCACAAGAAAAGAGGAATGGCTTCAAAATAATTACAGTTACAAATTCAGTGATCATTATGGTTTAAAAAGACGCAGAAAAAAAATACTAGGAATAATGCACATAGGTGGCACTCTAAAAAGGGTTGTTAAGGAAATAATGAATCTTTATGTTGTAAAATAAGGCAAGTGGAAAAAGCTATTGAAAAACAATTCTTTATCAAAATTATCAAATGGCAGTGCTTGGTGGAGAGGTCAAAAATCTCAAAATTCCTTGGCCTATGATTGTTTTGAAGACCTACTACCATCTGGCAAAGCCACAAAAGACTGGCTGCCATTCCCAGTGACCTAGACTGTGAGCTTGGATTTGCAAACCAATTAGAAACAGAAATGAAGGAAACTACTGAGTATGGAAACTGACTGATGGCTCAAATATATTGATCTAGATATGCTGATCAAGGTGAAAAATTGTGAAAAGATTATCCCTCTTGATGATGATGACAATGATGATGGTGATAATGATGGTATGGTGATGATGATGGTGGCAGTGGTGAATTATTAAAGACTATTCTAGATAGAGGATATAGCAAGTGGAAAGTCTCTGAATGAGGAATGTGCTCTTTGGGGAGCAGCAAAGAGGCCTGTGAGGATGGAACAGAGACTTGGGGAGGAGAATTAAAAGGTGGAGGGTTGGGGGCTCGCGTAGGCTTTGTAGGTCACTGGAAGATCTTTGGCTTTCACTCTCAGTGGAACAGAAAGTCATTGCAATGTGTTTCTGTAAGAGTTCTGACAGTCATAAGTGACAGAAGCACACAAAAAAGAGCTCTCCCAGATTGTAGTGAACATTTATAATAGATCCTTACATAAAACTAATAGGCTATGTCCCCAGGGCATCTGAGATTATCTCAAATGCTAGAAATAAAACTTTAATTAAGATAACTGTACCAGTTTCGAGTTAATTTTTCATTTTATATTAAGCAGCAATCTTCTCAAATATATATTTGCTTAAGAAAAAATAAAAAATACGTACTTTTAAAAAAGAACAGACAAGTTAGAAGATGAATGTGTACTTAGCAGGCAGATTTGTTATACATTTTCTTCAAATGTATTCAGAATACCCAATCCAAAGACAGTATTTCTTGCACGTAAGGAAGTATAAGTATCTATTTCATTGCTTTTTATAGTAGCTTAAATAAATCCCTTTGTTCTATTCCATTTTTCTGTTCAATTGCATATTTGTTCTTAATAATCAGTAGTTTACATAATTTTTTCTGTTCCAAAATTGTAATTTAGATTGTTTGTAGCTTCCCCAACAACTATCAATAACACGACTTCTTTAATTACAATTTTCTTTTTGCCCAATTGTCAAGAAATGAAATTATTCTGTAAAGCATCAAAAGCCTCAGCCAAGGGCTAGTAAGCTCTGTTGAATCTGCATAATTATGCATAGCTTTTTAAAGTGTCCACTCTTCTTCTAAATAACTTTTGAATTATTATATCCTTCTTCTTTTAGGAGCCATGAGTGATATGCCTTATGAAATGACTATTCCTGTAAAGTACTCTGAAGTACCTTCTGTCTTTCCAAAGCGAATTAATGATGAGATATATCTATAGTAATGTAACACTGTAAAACAAACATAACAGAACTTTATATTGCCAAAAGAAATTTAATAGTTAGGTTTCTCACTTGGGGAATTTGTATTTATGCCTGTAAGATTACCATTGCTCAAAACATTTCAAAAACTACCCATTGAAAATGTATTCAGAGCCGCTTTATAAGTGACAGAAGCAAAGGAGAATTATTATCTTGAATTCACACTGTTTTATCCCCATGTAGAACACCTATTTTTACTTTTGGTATCTGGACAATATTTGGCCCCTTCGAAATAAATTCAGTTGTGCTGGGGAAAAAATGTCTGTGGGTTTTGGGATGATAAAACCTAAGTCTTAGTGGGAGATATTACTACCTGTCCATAAGGTGATGGATGGACTATATCCCGACACGAGTAAGGATAGGGATGATTTTAGTAACACAGTTGACAAGCTTGATGTAATTAAGAACCCTGCCCCCAACAAAGAGATACGTACTCCTTTTAGGTAAACATGGAACATACACAAATATTAACTATTTACACAGTCACAAAAGAAGTTTTATGAACTTCTGAAGATTGATTTGGTGCAGGGAACATTTTCTGACTATAATGCAATTAAAGTAGAAGTCAACATAGCCACCCTAAAGAGAGTATGTTCTGGTTCCTAGATTGGATGACAACCTATCATTATTAATATTCTCATTTTACCCTGTTGGTTCTCATTTTATATTTGGCTGGCTGGATAGTACTTGGTACTATGAATTCCCATAAGAAAGACATCTAACACAGGTTTGTTGGGGCAGAAACACTTCCTTGAAAAGTGATTCTTGGGCGGAAACCCAAAGGATGGACAGATGAGCAAAGTTACCAGGGCGCTTAGAGTCCAACAGAACAGAGTAAGATGCTGGCACAAAAGCCCTGAAGAGAGACCCAAAGAGAGCGACTTGCTGTCCAGCTGAAGTGCAGAGGTGTGAACCAGGAGATGAGGCTGGAAGGTAAAGCAGACCTAGTGGAACTGGTCAAAGCCTGTAAATGGTCAATGGATGTTGTATTCCTCTTGATTTAACCCCCAGACACTTACTGTTTCTGTTTTCTGAACTAATATACTGTTTCTAGTATACTAATATACCACTACTTAATTTGAAAAATATTAAAGGCATTTTTTAAATACAAGGGACATTTTTAGGCAGCTGTGTAGTGGGTTGACTAGTGACCCCCGAAAAGATGTGTCCACATCCTAACCCCCAGAACCTGTGAATGTGACCGTATTTATAAAAAAGGTCTTTGCAGGTGTAATTAAGTGAAGGATCTTAAGATGAGATCCTTCTGGATTACTTAGTAGGCTCGAAGTCCAATGATACGTGTCCTTATGAGAGACAGAAGAGGAGAAAATATAGACACAGAGGAGAAGGCATGTGTCTTAGTCCATTTGTGCTGCTATAACAGAGCACCTGAAACTGAATAATTTATAATGATCAGAATTTATTTCTGACAGCTCTGGAGGGTGGAAGTCCAAGGTCAAGGTGCCAGCATCTGATGATGCTGCAACAACGTGGAGGAAGACATCACATAGTGGAAGGGCAGAGAGGGCGAGAGGGGGTCAAACTTGCCCTTCTGTAATGGCACCGATCCTACCCATAAGAGTGGAGCTTTTGGCCTCATCACCTCTTAAAGGTCCCACTTCTTAATACTGTTAGAATGGAAGTTAAATTTCAACATGAGTTTTGGAGGGGACATTCACACCACAGCAGCAGGTGGAGATGGAGGCAGAGACTGGAGTGATGCACCCACAAATCTAGGAATGCCTGGAGCTGCCAGAAGCTAAAAGAGGCAAGGAAGCGTTGTCCCCGAGGACCTTCAGAAAGAATACTGCCCTGCCGATTTCTTTTTCTCACACTTTTGACCTCCAGAACTGTGAGAGAATAAATGTCTGTTGTTTTCACTTACCAAGTTTGTGATCATTTGTTATGACAACCACAGGAAACTAATACAAGTGCTTAGATGAAATTTAATGCTACAGTAATCCCCCCTTGCCCTTGGGGGATAGTTCCAAGACCCCCAGAGGATGTCCAAACCGTAAATGGTACGAGCCCAATTGCCATTAGTTGGAACATGTATCTGTTTCCACCCACAAATTTAAAGCCTTTTCCATTTTTTTTTTTTTTTTTGTCTTTTGTCTTTTTCCGTGTCCGGCAACGGATCGCAACCCTCAGTGTTGCCCCCGTACCGGGCCGGGGACCGGCAACGGGATCGCAACCCTCGGCGTTGCTCCCGCGCCTCGCTCAGCCAGTGAGCGGGAACCGGTCTGTACGTGGGATCCGAACCCTCGGGCGGGAGCGCCGCCGCGCTTCCCAAGCGGCGCACTATCCAGTGCGCCACCGGGCCGGCCAAAGAATTTTCCATTTTAACTAAGCACTTACCACACACTGTGGCTGTAACTTGTGCAGTTTAAGGTGTGACAGCAAAAGTAACACAAATTTCTTTTTCCTTCTTCACAATTTCATGGATAGATTTGTTCTTTCTATAGGTCTTAGCCACCTTTTTTTTTCTTTCCGTAGTAAGTCAGGAACTTTCACCTTTTCACTTACAGGAGGCACTTGATGGCTTCTCTTTGGCATGTCCAAATTGCCAGCATCACTGCTCTTGCGCTTTGGGGCTTTATCGAGTAAACTCAGGGTGACTTGAGCATAAGCACTGTGATGCTGCAATAGTTGATCTGATCACTGATATGGCTACTAAGGGATGTTTTTAGGCTGGTGGTGTAAACACAGTGGATATGCCAGACGAAGGGATGATTCACTTCCCGGGCAGGACTGAGCAGGACGACGTGAGATTTCATCACAGTACTCAGAAAGGCATGTAATTTAAACTTGAATTGAGCTAATAATAATATTATTATATTTTTAAAACTAGTATAATTATTATAATCATAATATATAATTATAATATATAATAATTTATATTTAATATTTTTGGACCTCGATTGACTGGGGGTAACTGAAACCATAGAAACCTTGGATAATGGGGGGACTACGGTACCTTCCCTTCTTGCAGTACTGAAGAATGCCTTAATACTTATGCACATGACTAGGTTAACAGTGTTTGTCCCACCCATATGTAGCCAACAGCTACATAAATGTGAGTTGTGTAAAGCTGCTTTGGGGTGTACTGTAACACCTCTGTAATCATCACTAGATCCTTGATTCAGAATGTCCTTTCCATTTCACATACTATATCCCCAAACCCTGTGTGAGGTCAGGATACACTAGCCTTGTACTGATTCTGTTATACACTAAAAGGTATTTCAATCAATATCCTGTTATTTTTGAAGACCCAGCTTTTGTACCATATTATTATTAGGGAGCAGTTCTTTATTGTTTGAATCGCGAATAGGCTTACTTTTGGAAGCATTTTGAGAACCTAAAAAAAGCGATCAGTTGGCCAGAGCAATGAACAACCATGTTAACACAAGTAACCACAATTCACAAATAAAACAAACATTTCATTTGAGTCAAGGGTTCGAGTTTTGTTATCTTCAAAACTCTGTTAGAACTGCAACCTGAGTTTCTAGTTTAGGCATGGCTTATCTAATTGTCTGTATTATGGATTGAGTTGTGTCCTTCCAAAATACATATGTTGAAGGCCTGACCCCTAAGACTTCAGAATGTGACGTTATTTGGAATAAGGTTATTGCTGATGTAATTAGTTAAGATGAGGTCATCAGGGTGGGCCCTAATCCAATATGACCTGTGTCCTTATAAAAAGGGGAGAATTTGGACATACAGACACATACACAGTGAGTATGAAGGCAGAGACTAGGTGATGCTTCTACAAGCCAAGGAATACCAACCAAGAGACTAGGTGAGAGGAATGGAACAGACTTCCTCACAGCCCATCCTGCCAACATGTGGTCTTGGACTTCTAGCCTGCAGAACTGTGAGACTATAAATTTATGTTGTTTAAGACACCTAGCATGTGGCCCTTCATTACAGCATTCCTAGCAAACTAATACAGTTTGGCTATTCTCTGTTAATTTGCATGGGAATTGTTCATGAGCACCAAGATGGCTCAGGGCAATAGAAAAAAAAGGACTCTATTTAAATTATATTTCAGGTGATTTCATCCTAAGTTATTCTGGAATTAATCATATTAACAATATTATATATTGGATATATAATAATGAATTAAGTACATCATTATTTTACAGACACATCGTTGATGGGCAAATTTATACAAATTTCTGTTTAAATGGGTCCTTTTTTAGAGCAAAATATTTCTTAAATAATCTGCACACTGACTCCTTGATTGGCTTCAGAAGTGTAATAGAATAGACATAATCTCAAACTAAATTTAACAATGATTGTGTTTGAAGAATATTTTAATAAATCAGTTCAAAATTTTAAAAAATCAATAGGGTAATATTATGAACAGATTATTTCTAAAAATGGGTTAGTTGGTCGTCCAAAAATAATTAACATTTGGGTTTAGTTCAGTTTGGGATTTGATAAATTTTAGTAACATTACTTTGTGGAGTCAAATTGTTGATTAAAACAATGTTCTGATTATCAATTGATTGTAATTAATTGCTAATCTATATCTAAGTCATGGACATTGAGGAAGGATAATATACCTTCAGTGAATTTTGAAATTTAGCTCCATGAGCAGTGATATTACTAGAGATAAACAGAGGTAAAAACATAAACATCACTATTGTACAGCTCATAAATGATCTTGGTAATGATATTTAATTTTCACTTTTGCTTACCACTTAAAATCAGACCTCTAGGTATCTTTAATCTAGATCTTTACAATGTTAAATGTTTTATTTGAAATGCACATTTAGTTTACAGGCAGCAATTTAGTGTTCTGTTTCCAGGATGCATTGATATTAAATAAAGCACTGGAAAGAAGTAATCTATTACAACTTGTTTCTCCTTTGTACAAGGCTCTATATGCACCTCATGGAATGTTGGTTACTGGATATCAAAAGAGATTAGAGGCAGCATGTTTTCAGATCAAAGAATAAGCATCTGCCTACCCCAGGGTTTTCAAATATTTAAATTTTTTTCTCATTAAAGTAAAGTAACTCAGCAGAATTCTAAATAAATACAATTTTAAGGAACTAAGGTAGAGTAGCTAATACTTCAAACTATTATATATTCACATTTTTTCCATTGTATTGAAATTAAAAGTCAACTTATTTGCTGAAAATGCTTTTAATACACTGAAATTTTGCACTATTGTACAGTTATCAATCAGTTTTATTATGCCATAATTAGACACAGGTGATATTTAATGATATTTACTTGGACTCATGAATATTTTGAGCTTATTTTGTTTTCATAACAGAAGATATGGGTTGTTTACTTAAAGTTAGACTTAGGTTTGGAAAATGCTGTTTCTAACTTTTTGATATAGATCTAGCATCCCCAAGCTAAAAGAAAGGTGCGAAGGTAATGAAACTGTTTGGCAAGGGTATATTACTGATGCGTGAATTTCTCACAGGATGGGAAAAACTTCTGGTGACTATAATAGTGATTGTGCTAATGTTTATAATTCTCTGTCTTTCCCATTTTGAGAATACAGATACAGGACATATGATATAATTTTTATTTTATGGTAATGCTGTCCTTTAAATCAATGGAGAATCAATAGTGTAATAAATAGTATTGGGATAATTACTCAACAATTTGGATGAGATTCCACATCCCTACCTCACACTATACACAAAAATAAATTATAGATGAATTAAAAATTTACATGAAAAAAATACCAGAAAAAATATTTTTAAAAGTGTATTTTCATACCATTAGAGTGTGAAAGTCATTCCTTAATGACACTAATATCAAAAGCCATAAAATAAATGATCAAAAGGTTTATCTACCTGAAAATGTATAATAATACTCTATCAGAAAAGAAAAAAGATAGATTTTTAAAACTGGGGAAAAATATTTATACAGAGGAAAAAATGTCAGAAACAATGACATAATATTTTTTTAAAAACTTTTTATATCAAAATGAATGTTCTCCAGTCCTTTAACAGTTGTTTAATGAGCATCTAATGTGTCTGAGGTCATAGACTGGATATAAGAGAGAGAGTCTCAAATGGGATTCTCAAAGAGCCTTGATTCTAGAGTTTTACTTCTATTTGTTCTATGGTTATTTTTGAATTATAAAACTCTATACCACTTTAAAACCTCTAAATAGAACAAGCATTACCTAACTTTAATATCATAACATACCTCCTTAACGTTTACCAACTTTAAAATAATTAAATTTAGTAGCTCCCACATATCTGTAGTATAATGAGTGACAGACCTCTAGGATCTAGTTGACTTTTTGGCAGACAAACACGCGTACAAGTATTTTAATATAATAGATGACTATAATTTAGTCCTTCCAATACAGCTGGAAAGATCTTCCATTTTGCATGATTTATCATTGAACTAGAGTTCCCTTTCCTGGGTTCATGGAATGAATAGAGAAGATAATTAGAATTCCACTTTTCTTGAAATGTCAAGAAGGGCAGATGCATTGTGACCTCAGCTTTAAACTTAACCAAATATATGGGAGGTTTTGATGCTCTCAGCATATTTCTTAAGGAATTTCCCCCAAGCGCTAATAGCTGAATAGCCTGAAAATATATGCAGGAAAAGCCTTATTCTGTCTTGACATAAAGTTATGCTCAGCATGCCAACTATAATGCTAGAGCTTAGTTTCAGAATAGAAAAGAACAACATTTTCCCATTCTTTGTGCTGAAATAACAGTCTTTTGATTATTGTTATTATTCTCTACAGTCAACATTTCTTAAGTGCCCACAGTGGGGTAAGGCTTGCTTCTAAAGAATTTTAAAATGTGTTTTTTAACAAGGCTCTACAGATGAAGTCTTCAACTTGCTGTCAGCAGTTACATTTTTTTCTAAAGGGTAAAAAGCACAAAACACAGAATTATTCTATGTTCCCATTCACATGTAGAGCATTCCATGGTGACTAGTTGCTGGTAATCTATATTGGTAATTGAAAGTATTACAACTTATTGTACATGTACAAAGTATTATCTATTGTAATATGCATTTTACATCTTTTTCTGTGATGCAGGTAACATTACCCCCATTTTGCAGATGAGGAAATTAAGATTCAGAAAAGTTGAAAAACTTGCTAACATCACATAACTAAGTAACAGCAAGATTCAAACCCAGAACAAACTAACTCCCAAACCCTACTATTAACCAATGACCTTTTCTTTTCTCAAAATTTCTGCAATAAATGGAAACCATTTAACCTGTGGTCATTTATGCTCACCTCCAGTGTGTTAGGCCCTTGTCTAATCTAGGGATAACACGGTAAAGAGGAAAGGTGAGGTCCTGCCCTCAGTGGCTTGCATTTGATTGAGACAGATAAATGCTTGATTCAGTTCAATGATATGGGGGGAAAATAAAGGAAAACAGAGAGACAGAGAGTCATGGGAATTTTTTGCTATGTAGAGATCAGGGAAGGCCTCCCTGAGGATTTGTTAGCAGAAAGAAGACCTTCCCTTGAGGGAAGAGGAAGCTGTGCAGGTATCTGGGGAGAAGAGCATTCTGGACAGAAGGAACAGCACATGCAAAGGCCTGAGTGGGAATATGCTTGTGGTTGAGGACAACGCAGAAGGCCATCGTGGCTGGAAAGGGGTGGGGGTGGGAGAGCTCTAGGGAAAATGAGCACAGAGAGCCAGCCAGGGAAGCTTTGTATGTGCAGGGATGCCACAGTGGGAACGGGGAGAGCATGAAGAGGCTGCCCTGTGACCTAGAGAGAGACGAGGTGGCCGAGAGAGGGCAGCAGCAGTGGCATAAAAGGGGCGGGGGGTTACATTTGGGATCCATTTGGAGAATTTGAGATTTATTATCTGGGTGGTGACAGGAACACAACACAACTCGTAACAGAATAGTGGAACAATAAAGACAGTGCACTCCTAGGAACCGCATTGTTTGCAGCCAGTTCTTCTGCGTGTCTACTGCATATTGTCTGCGGAAGGCAGGGCCTGGTGACCATGGTGGGTATTTTGAGATAGAGAGAAGGTGGTTGTAGCTCGTTTGCATTTCCCTGGGAACTCATTTTAGTCATCAATTTGCCTTATTAATTAATAAGTGTTTATCATAATTCTACATAGATTTTGCAAAAGAATTAAATCCCGAGGACAAAGGGATAGTAAATGGATTTGATTGTCTCTAAATTGGGAATTATTGGAGGAGGAGGAAGAAACAGAAAAAGCAAAGCAGCGCTGATGCAAAGAGAAGGCTGTGGTTGGGGGGGTGAGTGTGGAAAGGTGAGGGAGGCCTGCTGAGGCCACCCAACCACTGGCTGCAATTTGGGGTGGAAGAAA
Organism: Galeopterus variegatus; assembly: GCF_000696425.1. Lineage (NCBI taxonomy): Eukaryota > Metazoa > Chordata > Mammalia > Dermoptera > Cynocephalidae > Galeopterus > Galeopterus variegatus. The sequence continues at coordinate 300,918 of NW_007727886.1, forward strand.
TGAAGAGCCAGTGGAGTTTCTGAAGTGCTCTGAAGCACTGATATTCTAAATGTGGCGCGCTTGCAGCGTGGAAGGTGTAATGCAGGCGACTACTCTCTTCGTTCCTAAAACTGCTTGTCCTCTCCAGAATGTGTGTGTGTGTGTTTGTGTCTGTGTGTTTGTCTGTGTCTGTGTGTATGTCTGCGTGTTTCTGTGTTTGTGTGTCTCTGTGTGTATGTCTGCATGTGTCTGTACTGTGTCTCTGTGTGTGTGTCTGTGTGTGCACTTGAGTAGTACTTCTGCCAAATGAAGTCAGTTAGATCTTTGCCTCCCTCATGGCTTCCAAATGGCCTGCGCGTAACCAGCCACCATCCAAAAGACCATGGTTTTTCCCTCCAAAGGGATGCTACTCCTTTTTGTATGTCTTAATAAATAGTGACATTCAAGGCCAAGGGATAAGTGTAGAGTAAATAAGGAGGGTGTGATACAGACACAAATCAGAAAAAAATTAAGAAGTACTTAGAAAATTAAGAAAAAAATTAAGAATGAGGTTTTTGCCTTGGCTTTAAAATGTTAGTAAACTTCACTGATTCTCACTCATACTGAAAGTGGTGTGTGTGTGCGTGCAGTGTATTGGGGGGCTAGAAGCTCCTAGCAAGAGCTTACTAGAGATCCTCAAGATATTTGGTGAAAAAGAATTGAAAGCCACCTGAGATGCTCCATTTTTTGAAATGTATTTACTTAGTATAGATGAGTTTTATTTTGTTTTTCTTAAAATCCCCAGTAAAAATTTTTTTGAGTTTTTCCAAGGAAAAGAAACTTTATGTAGCTGCATCAGACAGATGAGGGGACTTGAGCACCTGCTTCTTTCCCTGGATCTTCTGGGTTATTTTAGCTGGAGGGTGCTTGAGCCAGCATTTCTCAGATGAAAGTCTCTTTAAAGTGGTTCAGGCTGTGTTTTTCCCCGTGGGCCATGTGCATTACCTGTGATACTTGTGAGTACACATAAGTGCATTGTTTTTGTTTCCCAATCAGATAATTTCCTCTAAACTGGGTCAGTTTTCAGTTCTCATTACAAAGATCAGATTTGCGGGAATCCGACTGTGCTGCTAATTCCTGTCGGTGGTGGTGAGCAGCCCTCACAGTCCTTGAATAATGTGTAAGATAAAAAGAGCTGAGGTGGTTTTACTAGAAATAGTGACATTCACACCCAGGGGCTGAAATAAGGCTGACTGTCCACCTGGAGATAAGCCTTGACCGTCATACCTGGACTGTCTGTCTACTATGGTAGTGTGCGCGCGTGTGTGTGTGTGTATGTGTGTGTGTGTCTGTGGAGATGTAATAGGGTCACAGCATTATGAAATACGGTCCCTTTTTAGCAGTCACTCTAAATAGGCTAATTCATGTGCTCTGGGAGGGCACAGCACCCAGTACCCTCTCAGGAACATCCATGTTATTTCCAGCCACATTTAGGCTGGAAGCTCTCTGGCAGACAATGGGAAATCACCAGGTGTTCCCAGCGGCAGTCTCCCCTCCCCTTGAAAGTTGTGATTGGCAAGTTTCCCAAAGCAGGAGAGTTGCACTTGGTTGCACACGGTGTGATTGTTGACTCACTGCAGGAGCATTTGTCCTGGATGCCTGTGGACCCAGATGCCTCAGAGGCAGCCCTTATAATTGAACTTTGGCCCTATAGAAACAAGGCCAGTCACAGGACGCATCAGGAAGCTGACCTGTGCTTAGAAACTCAGGCTGCTTTGAGATTTCCCTCTGGATTTTGGAAAACCTGTTACAAAGTCAATAACTTGGTCTTCCCACTCTTGTATGATGAAGGCTGCTGTGTCTCCTGTCTGCAAACTCCATCTTCCTGCCTTTAATGCTCCCCACTGCTATTGCTAAACCCCTTACCTTAATAGACAGGTAAAGGAAGAATCTCCAGGCTGTTTGTTACAGTGCTTTGGAGACATACTTTACTAATGGCCTGAAAGAATTCATGCAGCTTCCCACGTGCAAAGTTTATTTTGGGGGAGTAGTTTATACATGGAATAAATGGAAAATAATTGAAGTCCAGAAATAAAACCTCATATTTATGGAAAACTGATTTCCAACAAAGTTGCCAAGACAATTCAGTGGGGAAAGAACCATCCCAGAGAATGGGAGAAATTTTTGTAAATCATATATCTGATAGAAAACTTTTATCTAGAATATCTAAAGAGTAATTACAATGCGATAATTAAAAGACAAATAATCCAACTAAAAATGGGCAAGAGATTTGAATAGACATTTCTTCAAAGCAGATATTCAAGTTGCTAATAAACACATGAAGAGATGCTCAACATCATTAACCATCAGCGTAATTCAAATGAAAAACCACAGTAAAATAACACTTCATACCCACTAGAATGGCTGTAATCAAAAAGACAGATAATAACAAGTGTTAGCAAGGATGTGGAGAAATTGGAACCCTCATGCTGCTGGTAGGAATGTATAATGGTACAGCCACTTTGGAAAACAGTCTGGCTATTCCTCAAACAATTAATCATAGAGTTACCATATAACCAACAATTCCACTCCTAGGCATGTACCCAAAATAAATGAAAACATGTATTCACCAAAATTTTGTCCATAGAAGCATTATTTATAATAGCCAAAAGGTGAAAACAACCCCAAATGTCCATCTGACTAATGAGTTGATAAATAAAATGTAGTATATATTTACAGTGGAATATTATTTGGCAACAAAAAGAAATGAGGTACTAATACATGCAACAACATGATGACTCTTGAAAACATTATGCTAAGTGAAAGAAACCAGTCACAAAAGGATAAATGTTGTATGTTTCTATTTATATGAAATATCTGGAGTAGGCAGATTTCTAAAGAAAATACATTAGTGGTTGCCTAGGGTTGGGGGGATTGTGGGAAAAATGGGGAATGATGCTAATGGGTTACAGGGTTTCTTGTTGGGGTAATGAAAACATTATAAAATTGACTATGGTAATGGTCACACAACTCTGTGAATATAGTAAAAAAAAATTCATTTGTACACATTAAATGGGCAAATTGCATGTTATGTGAATCATCTCAATAAAGAAGATATTTTGAAAATCACAAAAAATAGATGAGTATAGAATATGAAATATGTCATTAATTATTGGTTTTCTCTGTATTTTATATTCTTTCTTTGCTTTCATCTGCCTTCCCAGATGTTCCTTAGAGAGAAAACATCTGAAGCAAAGATTTACAACTCTTTGTATGGAAGCCACAGAATTTGCAAGAAAAAAGCTAGAGAGAAAAAGATAATTGCAATATATTTACATTTGTGATTTATTCTTTGTTCATGTTCCAGATTTAGTTTTTTATATCTTACCTTTTACCACATACATAGCTATTATCTCTACATAGAGATGGTAGTTCTTTGGAATTTTCAGTAAAATGTCCTCAGTTTCTTGGCCAAACCTGTGTACCGAAAATCAAATATAGTTTTCACCAAAGTTGCTTCCTACAAATTGCCACATGAGAGGTAAAAGAAGACAGAGTGGCAGCAGATATGCTGTTTTATTCTAGTTTATGGCAAAAATTAGATCCCTATTAAGATCAAAGAAGAGTCCTTTATTCCACTAACTCAACTTCTTATCCTAAGCTGATTACAGGGGGAACTATTTTAAGGTAAGAAATGTCAGCGGAGGGGAGGGGAAATCATGGGACAAAATACATCCATTGACTTTCTTCTCTAAGCAAACTACTGAGGAGAGAATAGGGCAGAGACTGTAACAGTGTTGCCTACTGGGATGTGTCCTGGGAGATGGGGTCAGTCTACTCCTGTCTACACCAAGGACTTGCTTTGACCTTGGCAGCTCAGGTACCTCTCGTGAGCCTAAGCTTTTTCCCTGTAATCTGAGGGATCTCTCAAATCTTTCCTGGCTGCAACACTCTATGATTTTATAATCTGATGTAGGCATCCTCTGGGACATCAGTGCTAAATAAGGATACAGATAGACGAATTTGTAGTTGAATGAATATCGCACCCAATGTGTTGATTAGTGAATAGATGTCATCGTAAAAGAAGCAATTTCATGATTTTTCACAGACCTCTGGAACTATAACTGGTTAGCATAGCATTTTAAATTAATGGCTCAAATAGAAAGAGCATATCTGTTAGTTTTGCAGTCCACAAAAAGGTGAGCACAACAGACATGTTAATTCCCAAACTTGGGTTCAAAAATTCTGCCAGGTTCCGAATGAAAAGAGGCTTAATTGACTACAGTGAAAATTTAAATATTTTGAATGTTGGATGACCGTAAGTTCAACTTGAACCAAATTTGATGTGGTTACCTTTTTTTTTTTGATTGTGGCTTAATTTGCATAAAGTGAAATGCACAGATTTTAAGAGAACAATGAGTTTCGACAATTGCATACATCTATGCATCCACACCTCTATCAAAATATAGAATATTTCTGTCCTCCCAAAAAGATTCTTCACATCCCATTCCAGTCAGTCCCACTCAGAGGCAAGCACTGTTCTGGTTTATTTCATCATATACTAATTTATCCAGTCCTAGTACTCTGTAAATGGAATCACAGAATATGTACTCTTTTGTGTCTGTTTTTTTCACTCAGGGAAGTGGTTTTGAGGGTCATGCATTTTGCTGAGTTAATCAGTAGTTTCTCACAGGTTGGGTTCCCTGGGAAGAGATAAAGATTAGCATGCGGTGCATTAATTAAGGAGTGCTGTTGGAATTCACAGCTTTGGAAAGGAGGGAAAAGACGCAGGATTGAGCAGAGGGAGAACACCAGCCTCCGCTGATCCCAGTGGGAATTCTAGCTCTGGCCAGCCTGTCGGCGTCGTCTACAGTTGTGGCAAGGGGCCCTTTATGCCCACTCCTGTGTTGATCAGGCCTTGGGTGTGGGCAGCTTGTACAGGAAGAAGGTGATACGTTGGCAAGGCTGCTTGTTTCAGCCAGCAAAATCCCCGCAAGAAGGGCTGACAGCTGAGGGCCGTCTTCAGCACCACCCCTAGTAGCTGGGGGAGATAAACCCTTTATTTCTGAGGGGGGTCTGGGCAGCATGTCACAGTGTTTTATTTCTGAGTAGTATTCCATTAACAGATATACCACAATTTATTTATCCATTTTCCTGTTGATGGACATGTGACCTGTTCCATTTTCTGGCTGTTATGAATAAAGCTGCTATGAACATTCGTGAGCAGGTCTTTTAAAAGAGATATGTTTTCATTTCTCTTGGATAAACGACAAGCAGAATTTTCAAGTCATAGGATGTATGTTTAACTTTACAGAAACTGCCAGACCAAATTTTCAAACTCGTGATTATCGTTTTGTATTCCCATCAGCAATGTATGAGAGTCCCAGTTGCTATACATACTCCACAACATGTAGGGTAGCCAATCTTTTTAATTCTAGGAAAGACTTGAAAAGTTTCCCGACCAGTTGGGTGGGAATGTCAGAAGGGATTTCTGCGTGGGTTAGAGTTTGGACTATATGGGTTTTGAATTTATGATATACGGGAAGCATAATTCAACATTAATTTCTGTAGTAAAAGTCACATTTAACCCCTTGACTTCCTTTTTTATTTTAGGAGTGTACTTCTGTGTCCAAATTTATTTCAAAATCACTTTAAATTCTTGAACGTTAGGGTAAACTTAAATATGAACTTAAAACTGAACCTGAAGTTGAACCTCCTTAATGGTAAGGTCCTCCTATATTTGAAAATGAATCACATCACTTAGGTTCTTTTTCCTAACAGGTTTCTTCAATAAAGCATATTTAGATAAAGCGCTTTAACAGTAGTTAAGTTTTATTGATCAGTTACGAACTACGAGGCTATGTTCTAATCACTTCACATGTATAACATCAGTTAATTCTCACAATTGATTCAGGTAGGTACTATTATTATCCCACCATTTTTTAAATGGGGAAATGATTAGGAAAGATTGAGCTGCTTCATTAATTCAACAAGTATTTATTGATGGCCATCAACGTGAGGATAAGGCAGAAAACAACAACAACAAAAATTTTCTCATGGAGCTTACACTCTGGTAGTGGGAGATAGTATATATCTATACCTGTATCTATGATCCATTATCTGTCATCTATCTACCTACCGATCTGTCTATTGAGAATAAGCTGTTTCATTCTTCTTGAGCTCTCAGTCCTTATTCTTGATTTGGGATAGTAATTAGGTACATAAAATGATGTAAGCCTAAGAGTTGCAGTTATGGAACCAGATAATTGTTTGAGGGTCAAGAATGGATCGCAGATGATAGTTCTTAGGGCTTGGACTCATACTTTGGATATGACAGAAAACAGATTTAACAGATTTAAGAGACTTTCCAAGAACTGCTTGTGCAATTCAGATAGGCTGGGCGGTGGTGGACAATTCAGCTATGCCAGATAATGTTTTTGAATGAAATATGATATGGATTCATAAAAGCCACAATTTTTGATATTTAAACTACATTTCCCCTTAGGTATTAGCTGTAGTCTATTTTTCTGACTCTGGCCCTCTCTGAACTCATGGGGAAAGTGTTAGGTTCATCATCTTAGCTGTTATAATGTCTTCCTGTTCCATGCTACACATCTTTCTCAATTCAGCTTAGACTTCTGATATATTCTACTCCCTATAGTCCTCCATGTTTTTTAATATACCCTCCTTCCAAGTAATCTGTATTCCCCCCTGTATTATTTATCTATTGCTGCATAGCAATGTTATCATGAATTTAGCAGCTTAAATCAATATGTGTTATCTCTGAGATTTTGAGGATCAGGAGTTAGGGTACAGTTAATGGGGTCCTCTGCTTGGGGTTTCAGTGTCTCACAAAGCTGCAGTCAAGGTGTTGGTCAGGGCTGTGGTCTCGTCCAAGGCCTGGCTGAGGAAAGCTCTGCTTCCCAGCTCATGTGGTTGCCGGCAGCATTCCATTCCTTGCAAAATGCCACTCCAAAGCTCAGTTTCTCCCTGGCTGTGAGCCAGAGGGTGCCCTCTGCTCCTTGCCTCCTGGTATTCTCCATGGGGCAGCTCCCAACTGGCAACTTGCTCCTTCAAAGCCAGGTGGGTAACAAATGTCTCCAATCTTACATAACAGAAACATGTACATGTAATTACATACATCCTGGCTGCACATAATCTGCTGGTTAGATGAGAGTCTCAGGTCCCACCCACTCTCAGGGGAGGGGATTCACAATAGTGTGAATAGCAAGGGGCCACTTTGGCACTGTCCACCACACCCCACCTTAAGGAACATTTATCATATGACCTCAGTTAGTCAAATATTTCCTTCCTCCAAAAGCAGAGGAAACTAGAGCCCTTCCTCCAGGTTGTTCATCTGTGTACAGTGATTTGTCTGTTAATGAATGTCTCTGTTTAGCTTTAGCACCACTATACTTTATCAATTTTTAACAAGAGAGAGCCCATTAAGCTCAAAAGAGAAATTGAATGGAGCTTTAACTGGCAACACTGAAAACGTAACATATATATTTAGTAGGTGCATATTAAATGTGATATGGCAATATTCAGATTCTATGTTTTCTCTATTACTGCATTAAAAGCTGAAGTACTCACCAATAAATGATATTATATTGACACTACTGGTTACTAGTAGACCTGACAGTAAACCTGCCCACAGCACTTTTACTGCATCCTCAATTTCCTTTTCCTGTTTCCCGTGGTACCCTCAAATCTACATGGTGTGTGGATACAAATCATAGTCATTCATTCATTCATTCATTCATTCATTCATACATACATACAGTAAATACTTACTGAGCTCTTACCCATGTGCTCACTCTGTGCTGGTGTTACAGTGGTAAATAAAACATGGCCTCTAAATGACATTCCATCCAGTGAGGGAGACAGAAAAACCATGGATATATTCCACCAAAGAAGTTGCTATGGAAATATATAGATTAAGGGCCCAGAAGACTTGACATCTAAGTGGCATCCCCTTAGAAAACAAAATATAGGAAAAGTGAAAGCCATATATCAAATCAATCAACCCAAGCAGACATAGGAAATGAAACCTTGAGAAAACCTTGTCCTTTAGATAGTAATAGAAGACAGGGACAAACAGAAGTTCGAGAACCAAGGCTTTAGGTAAATATAGATAGAAGAAAATAAGCTATAAATTTTAAGTAGCTGTAGTGTTGGCAAGCTGTAAAATAAGGTCACTCTTCAGATGGCAATATCAGTTTTCAGATACTAGATATTTCCATATTGATGTCAATAATGGAATAGGACTAAAATATTCATGGTGCTTTTGCATAAAATGAAAAACTGTAGATGATGTACGGTAATATTGAAATGGAAACAAGGTAAAAATTATCACCTTAAAATCACATACCCACGTGGGATGTACATATTAATTGACTGTTGTATTAATAAATGTAGTTAAATATTGTATTCGGCATTGGTTCACAGAAACAGATCACTGTGTGTGTCATTGGTTCACAAAACAATAGTGTATACACACCTATAAATAAGAAGTAATCTGAAGAAACAGTGGAATTTTGAGGGGTTTTTTGAGTGTTTTGGAATATTTATAGCAAAGTAAAATCTAAGGCATTTTCTCCTGCAAAATAAACAAATAAATATATTTTTAAGCATAACAACAAGTTTGCAAATAACATAAAAACTTTGCAGTAAATATTGTTTCTTATCATATATTGGGCTCTTTTCTAACTTGTAAGAAATTTCCCTTGTGTATTCTCAAAATTGAAAGCCCTCTGCTTGGAGGAGTTGGGGAATGGAAACCCTTCAGTGAAGGAACCTCATTGCATTGGAGAATGGTGTGTAGATTTGAAATGGCAATATTCCAAGCACATTTTGTATGTCTATTTCTTAATTATGTGATTATATGATTTCTCCCTGAATAAATCTTACTTTGATGAAAGATTAAGTCAGAACACCTGCAAGCTGGTAGCTCCTCCCCTTTTCTCGGCTCCGTCTTTATCGCCTGTTTGGAGAAAGTGTCAACTTTCCCTAATTGAGAAGTAATTTGCAGTTACTGAAATCCATTCTATAGTAAAAAGCCTCATCAATATGAACAACTTTTCCTAGAGGGTTGATTTACTTGGGGGCATTTCTTAGGTTTAGTTTTAAATTCTAATAAAACTAAGTGTATTTTCAGGAACTAATCTTATAGCTTTTTTTTCTTTTTTCTGTTTTAAAATACCAGGAACATAAAAGTTAAGAACAGTTGAAGTTAAGCCTGTTAAGTATAAGAAACTACTTATTTTGTTTTTGATTCCCTTAAGATGTCATTTGGAGTCTTAAAAATACCATCGTATTACAAATAAAAATATTACAGAGAGATATTTACTCTAAAAGAAATAAAAATAAGCAGTGCACAGGAGTTCTTCATCTGTTTTTAGTTATAGAATGCTGAGCTATTTAATAATGGAGGTGGTTTTAAATAACACTAAAAATGCATCTGTATTTTTTCCCTGAATACAAAATAATGTTTTAAATTCGCCTTCCTAGAAGTGATGTTTCAGTTCTTGTAGTTCTGTTTTTCATCTTGAATTGTCTCCACCTATATTCCAATTACTTTTTCCATTCAGAGATGCAGAACATTCTCTGAATATGTGGAGTCAACTCTCGCTTTGCACATGGATGAATGAAGGTACTGAATATACCAAAGCAGTGAATTGTCTCTCTTGGTTTTTAGATCCTGTTTTGTTGGTGCCCTCATTTTTACTGTTCCCTTGCTTCATCTATTTTTTTCTTCTTTTTTCTTTGCTTTCCCTTTTTTAGCTTCAACAGTTTAATACTTGCCTAATTCATTTGTCTGATTTTATTATTTCTCCCTGAATAAATCATTCTTTTTTATTTTTTTAACAAATGCAATTAAAGTTTGAAATACATCTCTAATTGCCACATTAGCCTCACCCCCCATGTTTTATAGTACTTTAATTGTTGTTTAGTTCTAAGCATTTTATCAGTTACACTTTGATTATCTTGTGTTACTTAGGAGTGTGGTTTTTTGTTTGTTTGTTTGTTTCCAAAAGTGTGTGAGAGGGTTTACATTATGATCAGAGAATGGGGATTGTGTGAGTCTTTAAAATTTATTTAGATTTCTCTTATGATTTCTTTACTTAATGTATAGTTGCTATTTCTTCAGAATAGTTCTCTACATATATCTAATACATCAAGCTTGTCAATTGGATTGTTCAATTCCATAACCTTAAAAACGTTTTGTTTTCTTGATTGCATTACTTCGTGATGGTTATGTTAAAATCTCTCCATATTATTGTGGATCTGTTCATTTGTCCTTATAATTCTGTCAGTTTTTGCCTTATATATTTCAAGGTTTTGATGTCAGAGGCATACTAGTTGATAATTCGTACATATTGTTAGATTTTTTTATCATTATATAATAGGTCTCTCATAATATAATAGGTCCTTCTATTCTACTTATTATTTTGTCTTCAGTTTTAATTTTGCCATGATTAGTATTGATATACCAATTTTCCTTTGGTAAGCATTTGCTTGGTATATATTTTTCTTACTTTTATTTTCAGCCTTTGCTGTTTGGGTATGTCTCCTAAAATTGGCAGATAGAGAGATGTACTGTATCACTGCTCACTCCAATCTTCTAGTCTCTTTCATTAGATAAGAAAGCATATGCCTTTGACATTTACTGAGATTACTGATTTAGTCTTACATTGGCCGCCTTAATTTGTGTAATCTTTTTCAGCATACTTTTCTTCCCTTTTTTTTCTCATTTTATTTTCTCATCATTTGGATTAGTGAAACTTTCTTTAATCCCCTTTTTTAATTTACCAATTTGGAAGCTTGTTGTATTTTTTTTGCTATTTGAAACAATAAACTTTTCTAACACAGTTTAAAATTATTTAGAGTATCTGTCCTCCTCCTGGTCTAAATCAGGACCTTAACATGTGTTAAAAACTCACTGACTACCTCTCCATTTTGCACAGCCAATAGTTTATTAAATTTGCCATCTTTTTATCATTTTCTGTGCTCACTGTTGTTTCTTGCAGACCATCCTTACCTCTGGGTTCATTTTCTTTCTTGCTGAGGAGTATCTTGTGGAAGTTTTTAGTGATTAACCACTTTTAATGAAGGATTGATTTAGTGAATTTTTATTTACCTGGATATTGAATTCTACAGTTATTTCTCTGTAACACTAAGAAAATATAATCCTATTGTCTTCTTGGATTTATTATGATTCCTGAAGTGACATTTGTCTTTTCTGCCTAATGCTTTTTATATTTTCTCTTCATTCTTGACACTCAGTTTTACTGGGATGTGTTTAGGTATAAATCGATTTTTTTCCCCTTGGTGACACAGAATTGTTTTCATTCTCCACTTGGACTTCTCAAAACGAACTTCTAATTTTTCCACTTCAGAAAAGTCTACTCTTAATGGCAACTCAATCCTTTTAATTACTCAGAAAAATGTTGAAGTCATCCTTACTTCATCTCTTTTCTCCCACATCCCATATTTAATCCATGAATACATTTGGCTCTACCTTCAAAATGTATCCAGAATTGAGGTGCATTTCACGACTCCTACTGCTGCCAACCTGGTCTAAGCCACCATCAATTCTAGCCTGTATTACTCCTGTAGTCCCTCCTGGTCTCTCTGCTTCCAATCTTGTCTCCTCTAGCCTCTACTCAGAAGCCACTGTGACCTTAAAACATAAGTCACGTCATGTCATTACTTTGCTCCAAACTCTCATTGCTTCCCCATCTCACCTGTAGTAAAAACTAGAGTCTTTATGGTCAACTACAAGGCCCGACATGGTTTATAATCCCATTGTCCTCATTCTCACCTGCCTTACTCAATTCCAACCACATTGCCCCCTTAGGTTCCTCAAATATATGCCATGCTCCTATCTTTGTATTAACTGGTCTTTCTGCTTGGAACACTCTTCCTCCAGTAGCCACATGGTTAACTCCATTACCTTGTTTAAGTTTTGCTTAACCATCATCTTCTCAGTGAGGACTATTGTGACAACTACATGCCAATCCAATCTTTTTTACCCCTCTCAGTTATTTCACAGCACTTTTTAGCTTCTACATTGGTATAAAATTTACTGATTTATTATGTTCACTGCTTATTTTCTGTCCTTTCATTAGAGTGTAAGCTCTGTGAGTGCAGGTGTTTTTGCTTTTTGTATAGTTCTACATCCCAAGAACCTAGTAGAAAGACTGATACAAAGGAGATGCATAATAAATATTTGCTGAATGAATGATGAACCAAAAAATGTTGTCTTATTAATGTAGAACTATCATATTGCCTTGGATTGAGTGTCCTGCACTGTGACAGTGTTAAGAAGGTGGAAAATCCTACCATAGTAGTTGAAAGGCGGGGCCTTGAAGAAGTTATTAGATTCCGATGACCATGCCCTAACGGATGAATTAATAATGGTGGCCATCAATGTGGCTCTGAGGGCTTTAACAGGAGAGCTTGTGAGAGTCTCTCTCTGTTCCATCATTTTTGCCATGTGAGACCCCTGCATTGCTGTAAAGCCACCACCAAAAAGACCCTCACCAGCTGTGTTCCCTGGACTTTGGACTTCCCAACCTCAGAAACTGTAAGCAATAAATTTCATTGTCTTACAAAATAGCCAGTTCCAGGTATTTTGTTATAAGCAATAGAAATGGGCTAATACAGAAAATCAGTACCAGAGAAGTGGGGTATGGCTTATAACAAATACTTGAAAATGTGAAAGTGGCTTTGGAACTGGGTGTGGAAAAGAGGCTGGAAGAATTTGGAGGAGGAGGTAAGAAAAAGCCTAGCTGCTGGTGGGAGTTTAGAAGACAAGAAAATCAGGGCAAGTTGGGAACTTATTAGAAACTGGCTAAATGGTGGTGAGCAGAATGCTGATAGAAATATGGACATTAAAGGCCATTCTGAAAAGATCTCAGGTGTAAATGAGAAGGGACTTATTGGAAACTGGGGCAAAGATCACCCTTGCTATGACCTGGCAAGAAACTTGGCTGCATTGATTTCATGCCCCAAAGTACTATGGAATGTGCAACTTAAAGATGCTGACCCAGGGTATTAGGTGGAAGAAATTTCTAAGCAGCAAAGCATAAGGAAGCTGCACGGTTACTTGCAACAGCCTATGCTGAGTTATGGTGGCAAAGGCATGATGTAAAGCCAGAATTTAAAAGGGAAGCAGAGTGTAAAGATTTGGAAAATTGCAGCCTGGCCATGTGGTGGAGAAGCAGAGACCATTTTCAGGAGAAAAATGCAATGGTGCTAAGAAGATTACTGCAAAAGAAAGGGATTATCCAGAGGAAGCCTCTGGGGCCAATCCGTCCATTATAGTCCCAAAGACCTAGGGAGACAGAATGGTCTTGGGAAACAGGCCTGAGGCACCCTCCACTGGCTCGCTGCCCAGGACCACTTCAGGAATCTGCTTCTAACCCCAGCATCCCTGCTGCTTCACATGTTCCAGCCATGGCTAAATTGGCTCCAGGTAATGGTGGAGCTGCAGCTTTGGAAGATACAAGTCAGAAGCCTTGGCAGCATCTACATTGTGTTAGGCCTGCAGGCTGGTAGAATGCCAGAGCTGTGGAGGCTTGGGTGCCTCCACCAAGATCTCAAAGGATGTATGGAAAAGCCTGGGGGCTCAGAAAGATATCTGTCACAGGGGCAGAGTCACCACATAGAGTCTTCACTAGAACGATTCCAAGAGGAAATTGGGGTTGGAGTTGCAAAGCAGAAAAACCACACCAAGGACCTGCTTAGTAGAACTGTGAAAGTGAGACTGTCATGGAGACCCCAGTCTTGTAGAGCTACCAGTGTGTAACATCAGCCTGTGAGAACTAAAGCATCACCTGAGACCAGGAAAGCCATAGAAGCAGAGCTGCCTAAGGACTTGGGGACTCAAACCCTACACCAGTGGGCAGAGGACATCAAACGTCGAGTCAAGGTACATGATTCGCCAGCTTTGAGATCTAATGCCTGCTCTGCTGGGTTTTGGACGTTTTTGGGACCTGTTACCTCTTTCTTTTGGCCTATTTCTTCCTTTTTGAATGGGAATATGTACCCTATGCTTGTTCCATCATTGTATCTTGGAAATAGATAACTTGTTTTCATTTCACAGATGGGACTTAGAACTTTGGACTTCTGAGTTGAAATAAGTTAAGGCTTTGGGGATGAAATGAATGTATTTGTATATGAAAAAGACATGAATTTTGGGGGGCCCAGAGGTGGAATGCCGTGGACTGAGTGTCCCCTCAAAACTTGACCCCCACTGTGACAGTGTTAAGAGGGTGAGAAATCTTATTATGGCAATTGGAAGGTGGGGCCTTGAAGAAGTGATTAGATTGTAGGACCATGCTGTAATGAATGGATTACTAATGGTGGTCAGGGGTGTGGTTCTGAGGGTTTTAAGAGGAGAGCAATTGAGAGTCTCTCTCAGATTCTACCATCTCACGGTGTGATACCCTGTGTCACTGAAGCCACCAACAAAGAAGACCTTCACCAGGTGTGTTCCCTAGACTTTGGACTTCCCACCCTCTGAAACTATAAGCAATAAATTTCATTGTCTTATAAAGTACCCAGTTCTAGGTATTTTGGTGTAAGCAACAGAAACAGACTAATACACATATATAGAACCAACATTTTTTCATAGAATAGGAATACAGTGAAATACACTTACGAACCAAATGGACGTTAACTGGTACTTGCACAAACAAACTTTGGCATAGTTGTAAAATGGAAGACTACTCAGAACAAAAAGGAACAAAATGTGCATACATAGAACAACATGATGAATATCAGAAACATTAAGTGAAAGAAGCCAGATACAAAAAAACTGCATATGGAGTTATTCCATTTATGTGAAATTTTAGGAAAGTCAAAACTACAGGGACAGAAAGCAGGTCAGTAGTTGCCTGATGCCGAGGGTGGGCAGGGGTAGGGGGTGGGATGGGGATTAACTGCAGAGGGACATGATGGGATTCTTTAGAGTTCTCAGAGTTTTCTAAGACTTGATTGTGGTGGTGGTTTGCACTGCATGTTTACCAAAACTCATTAAACTGTTTACCTCAAATGGGTACTTTTTAGGGTTTGTATCTTACTCCTTAAAAAGCTGCAAGCAATACACAAACAAGAACAGTTAATTCTGACCACATAATATCAGAATTTAATCTTTCTTTGAGGAAGTGCTTCACAATCTTGAGGCATCTGCAGAATGAATTTCTCTATGCAGGAAAGACGTGGATTTAGTAATTCATGAAGTTCAGATCTTTCCTGTAGCAGTCCACTGTTCACCCTTAACACTTGGAGGAACAAACCTCCATCGGAGTACTCACTGTTGTGATCATTTGCTTGTGAGCTGCAACACCCACCCTACATATGATTTGGATTTTAACAGATTATTTTGTATAAATTGGGCAGTAATTTCTAAAGTTGTCTTTAAAGACTGTTCTCTATAGATTTGGGTCAGTAAACTAAAGATTAATTTTATAGCAGTTACCAGAGTTTCAAGTACTATGGGTGAGTAATTTGTTTTGCTTGTGAAATGAAGTGCAGCAAATTACAGACATTTTTCCTCCTAGGGTAAGGGGAAAGTTTTTGGAAAAGGAAATCCCAGCACCACGCCTTGAGGTCTTTATTTTCCAGTGTAAATTTTGCAACTGCTGAGCTCAATCACTAAGTAAGCACACACGTGAACCACACCCCGCCTTCTGCAGAGACTCACTCAGGGTGAGGCAGAGGCAAGGTATGTTGTTAATCCTTTTAGCTTGAGCGAGCAGGAGAAGGAAAACTCAGGAAATAAATCATGTAAAAATATGAGAACAATGGGAAAGAAAAGCCTGTCTTACAGGTTTGTTTCCTGTTCTGTCTAATATTTGTGGAATGTGATCTTCTCTTCTATAGAAGCTTAATGGAACTAGAATGTCCAAAGTTTTAATTCTTTTCTTAACAAAAATTCCCCTTTGTCTGTTAATATTATCGTGTTAAAACTAGTATCTCTCAGAATTTTCAAAATGAAAGGTATAGTAAGCATTTAGTTGCAACAGCTATAGAGTAACATTTTTAAAAGTAAACACTAGTTACATATCTAAAATTTCAACTGAACGTGTAATATCCAGTAAATCTTCTGTATGCTTTTTAGTAGTTATATTTTTCTAAGTAAGCTGCCTCTTACAAAATGTAGCCGAGTTGTGAAGAAATACAAAGTTTTAAAAAAAAGAAAGATATTCTAGGAAAAAGCAACCTGAATAACTTTAAATTTTTTGCATATCTGTTTTTAGTTTCTGAGTTATATGTATTCTTTTACCTGGTAACTAGAACCACTTGTGTTAAAACAGCCTTATCATTTTAAAAAAATTGTCTTCTAGCACCTTTATCAGAGGCAGAAAAGACAGTTTCCTGCTTTTAATAAATCTGACAATGCTAGGTAGGAAGAAAATAATTGGCTAAAATGACACTTTTTAGATAATCTATGAATTTCTGTTGTTTCTTCTAACTATTGTATCTAGAAAACAAACTGATAATTTTTAAAAAATCCTATTTGAAAATTACTGTTTTAATTCATTTCCTTCTCATTTGGGAATGGTTTTCTATGGCTACAATTCCCTTTATCCAAGCAAATGTCACTAATATGAATCTTCATGGTCAAGTCCAGATATAAGGGTGTCAATTAACATAATCTTCATCTGCTTATACATGGCCACCATCAGCCAGTGTTGGTTCCCAGGCCACTGCTGTTCTGATCAACCATCTCATCTCCTGGGACTCTACCTAACCCTTCCACCCCACCATGATTCCCTTACCCCCAAATACTGTGTCTCAAATGAGTCCTAGCAGAGCTGGCAGTGTCTGGACAAGGCAGAGAGCCAGGATTAGTACGCATGGCATTTGTGTTCTGAGGAAGGAAGGTTCAATCTTTCTCCCACTCCGAACTTAAATTTGACTGCCTAGAAAAGTCGGGCAGTGACCCATGTTACAGAATTTGGTAGTGGTGACCATAGCAATTGTAAACTGTCTTCTCTAGCCACCAAATTGTGTCTGCAAATTGGACTTTGACCTAGTAGGAAAGGACTTCTCCACAAATAGTCCAGATGGCTAAAGTTTAGCTTTAACTTTTATCTAACAGATGTACAGATTGAGTATCCCTTATCTGAAATGTTTGGGAACAGAAGTGTCTCAGATTTTGAATTCTTTTAGGATTTTGGAATACTTGCAGAATACATACTAGTTGTGCGTCCCTAATTCAAAACTCTGAAATCCAAAATGCTCCAATGAGCATTTCCTTTGAGCATCAGATGGTGAGCTCAATAACTCTCACATTAGACAAGCCAGTGAAATCTGTGTTACAGGGTAGAATGTGTGACAATCTCCTAAGTATAACCTGTTTGTCACAAAAGCACACTGGTTTCTGGAAGGGAAAATTCTAACTAGTCCACTCAATTTAATTTCTTTCTGGGAATAAATGAATAAATCACAGAAGTTCTTTCAGGGGTTGAAAAAAATTTAGACTATTCAGTGGAAAAATCAATAGATGACATTATTCAATATTTTTAGGAGGGTTTAATATAAGCTATTCCTCAAATTCAATCATGGTATGATTTAGTGACAGCGTATTTTAACAAGTAAAAGTAGTGGTGTGCTGACGGCAGCTCATCTACATGGCTTGGGCCACAATGTTAAATTTCAAAGAATTTTGCAAGCCAATGACATCAATGTTACTAGTTGGTTGGCAGCTGTAGAATCAGCCATTGTAGGGGTATTTACATCATGGAAATAGGCAAACAAATCGCAAATCACAAATCAGTCTTGTGCTCTCCTCCTTTCTACCCAAGTCCAAACCAGTTGTTAAGCATTTACCAGGATATCACTGGATAAGATAAGGGTTTGGAAATACAGAGGAGTGAGACCAGTGGCATAAATGCTGAAAAATTAGAAATAGATCTCTTCCTCAGAGTTAGGTATTGGCACTAATCTTGTTTAGCATTTTTGTAAATTCCCTGGAAAGAGGTAGTACATAGAGACGTGTCCATATTTTTCAGATGACATTAAATGTTTCCAGCGTTAAACTATAAAACAATGGGATTAATACCCAGAACTCTTAGTAAAACTGTGTGAGTTCTAAGAAGGCAGGAGTAAGACAATTTAGGGGAAATTATCTTAAAATACCCTTTTAAAATGATCATTTCTTACCTTTATGTTATGACCTAGAAATGAAATTTAGGAATTTCTGTAAACTTTCCTATGTTCATTAGCATAACTTGTTAGCTGTGATTAAAAAAAAAAAAAAGCTACTTAAATGCCAAAGCCCTATCAGAAGCTCTGAAAACAAAACAGAACAACTATCCCAACCTTTGAAAGAAACCTTAGTGCACACTTCCCACAGTTTTGGTTGACATGCTTCAAGGATAATGTAATGGAACTGGGAGAATTTCAGAGAAAATTGTGTAACCTGATTAGGGGATTATAAAAATCCCAGATGAGGCTAAAGATTATGTTAACTAGCAAGTCATGAAAGGTTTTGAATAAGGTAAACATAGATGTATTAAGCAAATCCTGAAAAACTAGAACTATAGAGCACCTCTGTGATGTCTGAAATAAGAATTTGTAGAAAAAATAAAAAGAAACACACTGTTGTTTCTCAAGAAAAAGAAGTAATGGTAGCAAAAAATACAATTGCACTTAAAGCTAATTTTTGTCAATTAAAAAAAATTATTACATTTACATATTTTTAATGTGCAACTTTACTGTATATTTCCTCTAATCAATGACCTCTTTATCATTTAGGCTCTGTCAAGAGGCGAAAGAGTGAGACATCCCCCCCCCTCAACTTTCATGGAGCCATTTTTATTTGTTTGTTTGTTTCTTAAGGCAAATTAAAGCAAAGAAATGGAAGAACCAGTAATCGCTTACTCTTACTGCTTAATGGTTTACTCTCCAGGTGGATGTTCCCAAACCACAACATTTTTGTACTTTATAAGGAAATTTAGTTAAGATTGGTTTCATTGTTTTAATTAGAACACACATTTTGGTTAAATCCTCCATTTTGTTTAAAAAAATCAAGGCTTCATAAGAATGAATTAGGCAAAGGCACGTAGATAACAGATCACACTTTTCTAGGGAAAGGATCTCCCCCGCAATAGAGGGTGGGCTCTTTGGGTGCGAAGAAATAGAGCAACTTACTTAACTATGATGAAAAAGACAAGCAAGTGTCTTTCAAAAAAATAAAACAAGGCTCTGCATGATTTTAATAACACAAACTTTAGGGAAAAAATGATTTTCATGTTTAAAATATTATGACTTAAATTATCTTGTAAAATATATATGCCATATAGATTTTTAATAAAAGTTCAGAGTTGATTGTCTAGGGTGAACTAGAAAATGAAAGCTGTGGTAAGTGACCTAAATATGTTGCACTTTTCTTTTTTTACTTTGTAATGAGATATATATACTCAGAAAAGTGCACAAATCATAGTATACAGTTCAATGAATTTTCTTGAAGTGAACACATTTATGTAATCACCATCCAGTCTAATGCACCATACATATACTATGGTGTGTGTATATATATATATAACATCAAGATTATATATATTGTGTATATATATATAGCATCTAGATTACTCATCATACTAATCATCAATTGTAAATACCAAGAGTGTTTATTTTCATATCTTTCATATTTTTAAGAAGACTGAGATTTAATAGGATATCATAGCAGGATTTAATCCAACTTTCAGAAGATGGTAGCTTCTAAAATAAATTACTGTTGTTATTGTTTTCACCTTTTGTATATTTTAAACACTTCATTTCTATGATTCTTTTGAAACGTAGGAGTGGTGAGCATCCCAGAGTCTTTTGGGTGGTAGAGGGCAAAGTGCATACTTCGTTGATCTCACACATAGATCCATCATTTAGATGTGTTGTCCAACCTGAGGCCGTTAATGTTGGTTTTCATTAAAAAAACTGTATTTGTTGAAAGGAAGATAATTTTTTAAAGGAGAAAAAAACATGCATAGAGACCTCTAACCGAGCTGCCATTCTGCAAACCGCATGTGAGGAAGGAACTGACTTTAAAGAAACAAATTTTCTTAAATTAAGTACCGTGACTAAGTACCTTAATGCCTTTTCTTCTAGCCCTAAAGGACATTTGACATTGAACCTTTTAGGTTAGAGACGACTATTCCGAAAGCCTGAACTCTCCACTACCCTGAGGGGGTGCGGGTCTCCCAGCCCCCGCGGGGGCGGCTGGACCCCCCCAGCCTCCCCCTTCCCCCCGCTTCTTCGCCCTCCCCCCTGTCCCCCTCCTCCTATTCTATCGCTTGCCCCCTCCCTCCCCGTGACCCCTGACCCCAGCTAATCTGCATAGAGGAATGACAGGCATCCGCTGGGCTGGATCCGCCTCGCCGGCTGCGGCCGGCCGGGCTGGGAGACCCGCGCTGGGGAGAAGGTGCGGGGACCGGGCGGGCCGCTGGGGACAGGCCGGGAAATGAGCGCTTGGAAATCTGTCTGGGAGCGGACTCATGATCGAGGGACCACAGGAGCCGTGTGATCGCTGGACCTGGCCCCGCGACACCGGCCATGGGCCAGACCTCGGTGTCCACGCTGTCCCCGCAGCCCGGCAGCGGTGAGTCCTTTTGGGATCCGGCCGATTTCACCTTAAAGACACAGGCTCCATGTTCTGGGCGAGATGCCCCGCCGTGGTTTTCATCCCGGTTACTTGTGAGCCAGAAACTTAGGAGAAACGCCATTTGCGTATTTCTGTGTTTTTAAACACGCGAAACGTGGCGCGCAGGAGCAGCACGCCAGCAGGCTTTCCTGATTCACGCCTGGCTTCCGAGCACACTAGGGCTAGATTCTCTCAAGCTTGTCAGCTGATTTATGGTTTGTTACTCGGAGCAAAAGTGTTGATTGCCTTCCCTTATCCTGGCACAACGCTGAATACTTAATAACTACCAAAAATGCGTAAATGTTTTCGAACGATACTTGTTTTGTTTGTATTGGACACATAAGCTGTGATATTTAGGGCAACATATCTCAGGAACTTAGTTTGTGAGGGCCTAAGTTCGTGTTATGGAAGCGTGTTTAACGTTTCTGTTAGAATGCCTTGTTTTGAAAAGTTTCTTTTTTTCCAGTTTCTGAAACAAAAAAAGGGAAGCAAGGTACGTCTGGCATTTCCCCAGCACTGTAGGGATAAACAAGTGTGTGGTGGCGTTACTTATGACTGGGTAATGAAATAAATCTTAAAAGATTATATTTTTATATTTTTCCATCAACGATTGAAAAGAAAAAAACTTCAAAGGGACTATTTGTGTTGTTCATTGAGATGTCTGATACTCTTTTTAAATCGTGCAAACATCAACAGGATATTGCTGAAAGGAAATAACAGGGCACAGAGGAAGATTTTTTAATCTGCTCCAGGATGTCTAACTAGATAGCATTCTATCATCACCCAACCCCCGCATCCATATCTGTGTGCAAAAGAATGAAGCTAAAAGGACCATCAGGTCCTTTGCCTAATATTATGTTTATATGAAACAGTTTCACTCCTTGAAATATCATAAGCTTTGCTGAGGCTTATGAGATATGTATTATTTTTATTCTCCCATGGCATTATTATGATAATGCCATGGGAGAATGACCCCTCTGCAAAGGAGAGAAATCAGAATCCAAAAAAAGATTAAGCCTTCCTTCACTCTTAATGGCATGATTACAGTGCTTTGAACATCAAAGACTTCATGTTGATGACTTTCGAGGGATTTTTTTGGGGGGGGAGGTGCTGATTAAGATCTTAAATTTAGTGAACTATTTTGTTCAAATAAGATTTGGTTCCCTTTGTCTTGCTTTAAAGCAGTGTGGACTCTTTTCATTTCTAGGAAGGGTTATATTTTTCAATTTTTGCACTGGCAAAGATAGAATTAAATCAGTACTCCCAAACAACAGTTTGGGATTCAGAAAGCATTGTTCTGAATTCTTTTGTCACAAAATATTATTAAAGTGGATATTAGGAAAGCCAATTTTGCTTTTACAGAAATCAAGGATTATTACATAAGTGGTGTCTAAGAAGTAGGTAGAATCCTAAAATGTGACTGCCCAACCTCTTATGTAGTACAGGAAAAAACTCCCACATTGCTATAATTCTTAATAAAATGACCAATCATATTAAGAGATTGTGCAGTCTATTTAAATCAAAAATGATTTAAACAAAACGTTATGCTTGCTCATATTTCAGAGAAATATCTCCCAGAATGGTGCTATACTTAAATTGCCAGTCCTCAGTTTTGGTGATTGAAAGTTTGAATAAATTGAAATGACCAATCCATACATCGTGAGTAGAGAGTTTTTCGTTTTTGTTTTGTAGTTAAGGAAAGATAATGGTTATGACCTAAGTTGTGGTATTGTTAGAGTGGAGTGATTGTTTTATGGTATCCACATAAGATTTCTAATTCAAGTAGAGTTATTCCATTTCCCTGAAGTTTTGCCATCAGATTCTACACAAAAACAAAAAACATTTGGTCAGTTTCGTATTCATGTCTGTATTCTTCTCTGGATCGGAATCTCAAACCCTTTACTCTTCCAAGTATTTTGTTCACTCCTTGTTAGCCTTTTGCTCTGGCTTTACAAATGGTGTGAAGATCCTTGTTCGGTTTGATCTTAGCCATCTACTAGTTGCTTAAAGTCTGGAGCAGCTGCTCGGGATTACAGTGTGAAAGATGCTTCTCCTCTTAAATGCTTAGTGGGAGAAAATCTATTTGAGTCTAAGCAATCAATAGCACAGAGTCCAATAGTTCGTATTTATCACTTGATTTGGGCTTTTGTAAAAATCTTCATAGTAGGCCAGAGGTTAGCTTTCTTCCCCTTCTTTTGACTTTAGGCTGTCTTGAGCCTTTCAACTTAGGGCTGAACTTATTTTTCTGGGGTGTAAGAAGACCATAAATAATTATTTCTGAACATATGTAGGTAGACCTATTACTTCTATTTTTTAAAATAGTTTTATTGACATTGAATTCACATATCATATAATTTGCCCATTGAAAGTGTACAGTTCATTGTTTTTTAGTATATTCAAAGTGTTGTGCAACCATCAATCCCTCTTCCCACCCTATTAAATGACCCCCACCCCCATCCTAATTAAACACTAATGTACTTTCTGTCTGTATAGATTTGCTTATTCAGAATCCATGTCTTCCAGGTGCACCACCCTTCAGGAATCCCTATTATTGAGTTTTTAGAGGTCTTTATATACTGGTTGCAAGGCCCTTATCAGATATATGATTTGCAAATAGTTTCTCTCTTTCTATGGGTTATCTTTTCATCTTGATAGTATGATTTACAGCTCAGAATTTTTAAGTTTTGGTGATGTCCAGTTTATCTATTTTTTTATTTTGTTATTTGTGTTTTTGGTGTCATATCTAAGAAATTATTGCCTAACCAAGGCCAAGAAGATTTATGCCTATGTTTTCTACTGAGAATTTTATAGTCATAGCTCTTATATTTAGGTTAGTGATACGTTTTGAGTTAATTTTTATGTATAGTGTTTTGTAGGTTTTTAACTTCATTCTTTTACATACGGATATCCAGTTGTTCTAGCACCATTTGTTCAAAAGAGGATTCTTTCCCCATTGAATTGCCTTGGCACCCTTGTCAAAAATCAGTTGACCATCGGGGCTGGCCCGGTGGCGCACTGGATAGTGCGCCGCTTGGGAAGCGCGGCGGCGCTCCCGCCCGAGGGTTCGGATCCCACATACAGACCGGTTCCCGCTCACTGGCTGAGCGAGGCGCGGGAGCAACACCGAGGTTTGCAATCCCGTTGCCGGTCCCCGGTCCGGTACGGGGGCAACACTGAGGGTTGCGATCCGTTGCCGGACACGGAAAAAAGACAAAAGACAAAAAAAAAAAAAAAATCAATTGACCATGTATGTAAGGGTTTATTTCTGGACTCTCAATTCTATCGTTGTCTATTCTTACCTATCACACAGGTTACTATAGCTGTGTAGTAAGTTTTGAAACTGGGAAGTGTGAGTCTTCTAATTTTGTTCTTTTTTTCAAGATTCTTTTGGCTATTCTAGTTTCTTTGTATTTCTATATGAATTTTATGATAAGTTAGTCAATTTCTGCAGAAAAAGCCAACTGGAATTTTGATAAGGATTGTGTTAAAAGTGTAGATCCATTTGGGTAATACTGCCATCCTGATAATATGAAGTCTTCTAATCCATGAATATGGATGTCTTTCCATCTTTTTTAGGTCTTCTTTAATTTCCTTTCACAATGTTTTGTAGTTTTCAATATGTTTCTTGCTTCCTTTGTTAAATTTATCCCTAAGTATTTTATTGCTTTTAATGCTATTGTAAATGAAATTGCATTCTTATTTTCAGAATGTCTATTGCTCGTGTATAGAGATACAAAAATCGATTTTTTTAATGTTGATCTTGTACCTTGCAATTTTGCTAAACTCATATTTTAGTCCCAGTAGTTTTTTAGTGGATTCATAAGGATTTTCTATTTACAGTGTCATACTATATACAAGATCATGTGCAAAGAAAGAAAAATTTACTTCTTCCTTTCTAATTTGAATGGCTTTTATTTTTTTCCTTGTCTAGTAGCCCTGGCTAGAACCTCCAGTCCAATGTTAAATAGAAGTGGCAGAAGTGAACATTTTGTCTTGTTCCTGATCTAAGGAGGAAAACAGTCTTTCATCATTAAGTGTGATATCAGCTATAGGTTTTTCATACATGCCTTTTGTCAAAAAATTACCTTCAATTTCTAGTTTGTGAATCTCTTTATCATGAAAGAGTGCTGGATTTTGTCAAAAGCTTTTTCTGCCTCTATCGAGATGATCATATGATTTTTGTCCTTCATTTTACTAATATAGCATGTTACATTAATTGATTTTAAGTTGTTAAACCAACCTTGCATTCCTGGGATAAATCCCACTTGGGTATGGTGTATAATCCTTTTTATATGTTGCTGGATTAGGTTTGCTAGTATTTTATTGAGGATTGGATCCACTATTTCTAAGCACAGGCTTAACAGGTATGTTCCCAAATAGGGTGGTTCCAGTACCCTATTGCCTCATGCCCTAGTAGGGTTGAGACTTCCAATATTCCATTGCCAAGTACAGGGCATGGTAGATTGCACATAATAAGTGTTTGTTGAATATACAAATGAATCAACAGATATTCTCAGTGAATAGCCTGACTACTTTACACCAATGATTATGTGAGTTAGAGATATGTATTATTTTTATTCTTTTTTTATTTCAAGAATTACATGGTACTCTGGTTCTGTTGTCTGAAGGTTGGTGTCTGAATCTAGTAACTATTTCTTTTAGTCTTTTGCAGTCTCATCCCACCCAAATGTGCCACTGGCCAGCTCTTGGCTGCTTTGCCTCAGCCCTTGGGTTGAAAGGGCAGACAGTGCGACTGTCCCCGTTTTTAGGAGACAAGGGAACAAGTGAATAAAGTGTGCAGGATCATACCTCTGTTGTGATAGAACCTATATTTATCTGTCTTTCTGGGTTTCTAAGTTTTATGCAAGGTCATGTATTCATCTTGCCCAGAATATTTATCCATTTCCTTATAAACCAGACGCAGGAAGAAATCATAAAGGTAAAAGGGGATAAAGTTTTGTTTCTTTAATAAAAATAATATGCACATGATCAAAAGTCAAACATTGCAAGATTTCTGGGGATAAAAGTAAGTTTACTCCCTCCAGATCCCCTAGTCCCACTTTCCAATTATAACCCAGCATGAACAATTTTTTTTTCATTCCACGCAGTTTTCTTTCATATATGTATCTTACCAAAACACAAACAAGACATATGATACTTGTTGCCTATACTCGGGTTTTTCATGTAATATAACTTGGACATATTTCCATACTGATCTTTTTAATCCTATAAATAAACAATGTTGTAGTATGTGGATATATCAAAATTTCCTTTAAAAGAATACTAATGTATTTTTATATTTTTACATTGTTTCTGGGTTCTTTTTGTATGTGTGTGCTATTACATATAACGCTGAAATGAACATCCTTAACTAAACATCTTGTACCCAGTAAAATTTTAGCAGTGGGATTGCTGGGTCAAAAGATGTGTGTGTTTTGTTTGGACAGACTTTGCCAAATTACTTCTCGAAGACGCTGTCTCAGTGTATCTACTCACTTTATGAGAATTCCTATTTCTTCACTCTCTCACCAACACTACATATTAGAGTTACTCTTTGCCCATGTGGTTCTTTGTGAGAAATGGAAGAAGTCATTCCCTCGTGGAAGCAGCACTGCAGGCACATGGCTTAACAAATAGAATATTAACAGGAGTTCATTTCCCACTTACAACCTTGCCTAGGTGTCCTTGTGCAGTGAACACTCTGCACAACTGTACATGGCCACAGTGCTGTGCATAAATAATTTTCTAGAATCTTTATAAATCCATATGTAAAAAATGGCATCTCATTTAGGGCATTTATATTTCTTTTTTTCAGAATTGCCCACTCTCAGCCTTTCCTTATTTTTGTGGATTCTTACAGATTTGTATGTTAAGGAGACTGGCCTGATGTATATCATATATTGAAATTATATTTTCTATGTTTTTCTTTCACCTTAAGTTTGTTTATAGTATTTTTTCATATAAAAACTTTATATTTTTATGTGGTTGAATTGATTACTCCTTTTCTCTCTTATAAACTAGGGCTATTAAAAGACATGTTTTCCTTTTTTTTTCATATTTGAATATTTGATCTCTGTAATTTATTCTACTTTAAGATGAATAGATTTGATGGTATAAAAATGTTGAACTTCTACATGGCAAAAAACAAAACAAAACATCTCATCATCTAATTGAAAAGGAGAATCATAAAGTTGAAAAAAATTGCCTTATATATGGAAAACAATGACTAATATCCTTAAAGTAGTAAGATCCCTTAAAAATCAATAAGAAAAAAGTAAAACGAATAGAAAAACAAATAAAGAACATGAACTGGCATTTTTCAAAATATCTTATGGATACAATTGTGAACTCATTATATGAGTCACAAACTATTCTGAATGCTTTACTTGAATTAACTTTTTAATCCTCACAACATACATATGGGGTAACTACTGTTAATATCCCCACTCTATAAATGAGGAAAACTGAAGCACCAGAGTTAAGCAACTTGCCCACAATTGACCAGAGAATGAGCGTAACTGGCCAATTGGTGTGTGAAATAAAGTTTAAGCAAGCAAATGAGAAAAATATTGGATGCCATTGATTACATATGAATTTTGCAGAGATTAAAATGAATGATTCCCAGGAGATGATTGTCTTGTGGTAATTGAAACTGATACAGCCTATCAGGAGAGTAGCTTGGCAATATATATTAAAAACCTTAAAATGTGCATGCACATAGACCCAGCAGTTCTACTTCTAGAAGTATACTATAAAGGAAATAATTAATTTCTCACTGGAGCAATGTTTATCAAAGCCTAACATTGGAAATATTGGAAACAGAAAGAGATTTGTTGAATTAATTGAGATATAGTCATATAATAGAATAAGCCATTTAAAAATGATGTAAAAGGATTTTTTAAAGGTGATTTTCATGATGAATAACATCAAGATGTGAAAAAGAAGGTTTCAAGGTAATATGATTCCATTTTATTTATTTATTTAGTTCCATTTTTAAAATATGTGCATAAAGAAGAATCTGTATGGACAGAGAGAGAGAGAGCAAGTTCACTCATGAGGAGGTAGTGTGACAGCCATGGCTTTCCCCTGCTCTGGACTTGACCAAAGCCAAGGTTTCCATATCCAGTGTCCACTTGGACCTCACCTTTTCTCCAGTTGCATGGATTCTGAGCTTTAAGTCCAAAGGTAGTTTTTTTTTTTTTTTATTGGTTATGAGTATTCATGAGATACAAAGCTGATTGTCAGCCCTTGTTCCCAAGATGTGAAAGCCAGAACCATACTGGCAGCATGCACATTACCACAAATTGCGTTTGTACCCCATGTCCCCCATCCAATTATCCCTAACCTCCCTGCCCCCCCGCTCACCACTGCTTTGTGTCCCAAAGTATGTTCTCTCTCTGCAAATCCAACATGCCACTGTGGACTTTCTTTCCTTCCTTCTTTCTCTCTTAGCTCCCACTTATGAGTGAGTACATGTGGTATTTATCCCTCTGTGCTTTGCTTATTTCACCCAACATAAATTTCTCCAGGCTCATCCATGTTGTTGCAAATGGGAGAATTTCATTCTTTTTTACGGCAGAGTAGTATTCCATGGTGTGTATATATATATATATATATATACATATATATATACACCACATTTTTCAAAGGCAGTTTCTTAACCACCTTTTTTCTTGTGAATTCATTGATGGAAACAACAACATAGGTCCTAGTATAGCCATCTTCGTTTTAGGTTTAATTTTCTTCTTAGCCTGCTTGATGATAATGCAAATGTCACTCACTTTGAGAGAAAGAAAATGAATGAAAATTTGAACATCACCTACTTCTCTTTGGTCCGTAGCTCATCAGAGCTGGTCAATGAGTAATATACCAAATAATTTTAGCTTAAATTAATTTTATCTTCAGCAGTCTGAAAACATAATACCCAATGGGCAAGTCAGACTTCACCTTTTGCTTAACCATTATCATTTACATTTATAAACTAGCCCTACATTTATTTTCAGTTCAAGGGGCTGGATGTTTTTATTCATATAAACATTCTGTCAAGTGTGACACTGCAGCCTTTAACACTAAGGAAATTTTGGTTGCCAAAGGAAGGACTGAAGTGCTATTTTGCCTAAGAATATCCTGGAAAGCTGTGCTGGTATGTGCTTGGTGGGTAGATTCTTATAAATTAGCTTGTTTTATGATAGGGTATTAAGAAGGAGAA
Source organism: Galeopterus variegatus (assembly GCF_000696425.1). NCBI lineage: Eukaryota > Metazoa > Chordata > Mammalia > Dermoptera > Cynocephalidae > Galeopterus > Galeopterus variegatus. Next base: position 329,738 of record NW_007727886.1, read on the forward strand.
AGATTGGCACCTTTATCCAACAAATAATTTCTAAACTAAAGTTACTATGTTTAAGATGTTATGCTAAGCTGTGGGGGGAGGTTCAAAGATAAATCTTACACAGACCCTGCCCAAAAGGGTCAGAGCCTAGAAGATGCTTAGTGGAAATGTGCAGAGATAAGGGTGGAAGGAAAGGGACACCTCCAGAACTGTGAGAGCAAAATCAGGGAAGCAGGAAAGTACAGAATGGGAGCAAGAATTCAGGGTTTGAGAAGGAGAGGGTGAAAGACAAGATAGAAAGACTCAGGCAGTGGGAACCAGTCAAGATTTTTTCTTATCAAATCAGAGAAATAATTATTGCTTTACTTCAAGGGGATGAATCTGTCTGCTGCATGCAGTCTAGATTTCATGGGGAGAGACTGAAGGCAGGACCAAGGAGGTAGGCTGCAATAATCCAACAAGGTGAAATGAACACCTGGTCTGGGGGTGGGGGAGACTGGAGAGATAGGAGTAGGGTGTCGCCCAAATTTGTATCTGCAACTCTGACCTCTCTTTGCACTTCAGGTTCAAATATGCAATTGTCTATTTGACAGGTCTGCTTGAAAACTGTATGGGCGGAGGTAACATATTTCATCAGAAGGCTTGATTTTCTCCCCCAAACCAGTCCTTCCTTGACTTTCTACATTTCCCCAAATGATACCCCCAACCACTCACTTATTCTAGCCAGAAATCCAAGAGTGATCCTTAGGTTTTTCCATTCCCCTCCACACTGACCCATCAGCATGTCCATTTTTCTTTCAAAATGTATCTCAAGTCCACTGTTTTCTATCTGTCTCTACCGCCCATGCATTGCATGGACAACTGCAGTAGCTTCCACCTGGTCTGCTTCCGTAATTCATTTTCCACACAATAGCTAAGGTAAATCGTGTCACTCTCTTACTCAAAACGTTCCTGTCTTCCCATTGTACTTAGAATGAAATGCAGATTTCACAGTATGATGCTCAAGGTTCTACGATCTGACATGATCCCTGCTCACCTCGCAGGCATAACTATTTGCCTGGCACAAAAACTATTTGTCAAATAAATAAATAGCTCTGTTTGGCCAGGTCATATATTAGTAGAGCGGTAGGATCTGAGTAGGAAGTTAAGTAGCATCTGAGGAATGCGGAGTTGTTTAAACTGATTCTTTAGTATTTACCCCCAATCTCTAAATAACATGTTTATATTGCTACTTATTGATTGTTCAGCTTGACACATTATCTACTGACCTCACAGTATGGAAACTGATGATATAACTCTCTTTCTCCCTGCCCTGATCCCTGCCCCCACCCCCAGTCCCATTTCCCATCCTCCCATTTTCTCATCTTCCCAGTGTTCTTATATTCTAGTGACAGCTAAGCCTACTGGTAAACCATGATTACTTTTTCTGTCCTTCATAGCTTTTGTTTTCCCTACTGGCATTTTTGTTTGCTCGCTTAGTGTCCTTTACACTACTTATCCCACACCCTTTTTCCAGTTATGTCAGTCTCTTCTCAATATGTTCAGACACTTGAGTTCTTTCAAGTTGGTCTTTATGAAGTTTATACATGGTCTTTGCCCTCTTCCAATTTGGACTGATTTTCTGTAAGCCTGCTGCCCCACTGTTGCCTTGGGATCTCTTGTTACCTTGTCCTGGAGATTCCTTCCACGTCCCTCTTGTGTTGGATCTCCCGGTTTCTGGATCCCATGTCTTTTTTTTTTTTTTTTTCTTTTCTGGGTCTGTTCCCTTATTTTGGCAGAGCACACAGGGAACTTCTTGAGAAAAGCTCACGGGGCATATATGCTTTTGAGTCCTTGTATTAGAAAGTGCTTTTATTCTGGCTTCACGCTTGGTTGATAGCTTGGCTGGGTCATGAGGTAGCAAAGCAAACTTGCTGTAATATGCACAAACACTTTCCGTCACTTACAATTAATCATGATTAACATTTTTCCCTTATGTAGATGACTTAGTTTTTCTCTTTAGCAAATAGCTCTTAACTCATTTCAAAAGACTTTCTTAGGTGATTGTTACACAAGATCTCAACTTTGACCTGACTTGTTGCAATGATCTAAGAAACATTTTATGAAAGTTTAAAAGTTTTATGGGTAAGTAGACTAATTTGAAAATATGCTTACAGTGATGATAATGTGCTAACATTTTTTAAAAGGTTCAAATTTAAGATCTGAATAGAATAATTGTAGTTCTGTGTTTTTGTATGTTTTTATTTTAAGGGAACATCATCTTTATGGGATGCTGTTCCTAATGGAATCCTGGGGTATTACAAACTGTGGGCTGATATTTCACAAACTTGACCAATTGTGAGAATCACCTGGTGTGCTTGACAAAAGACTCATGTGGGAGTTCCATATTCTAGATCAGAAAAATCAGAATCTTTTGGAGAAAGAGCTCAGAATCAGTGTTTTCAACAAGCATTCCAGAAGATTCTTAAGGTCAGAAACATCTTCTGGAAAATAAATGATAGATTAGCAGTATTTGAAAGATGGCTTTACACGAAAATTCCTATTCACTAACGATGTGTATCTTTCTCTTTTCTTGAGGTAAAAGTTATAAAGTATCCAGTTCAGAGACTCTGATATTCTCTACCCAAGACCTTGATGAATTTGGTCATGAATATTTACCATTCATAAACAAATATTCCCATTTTCAAGTGCAATTTTGAGATTTTAGTGGACTCTCATTGCCAGAAAACTTTTCTGCTCTTATGTACATTTTGTTAATATTATAAGCAGCAAAATAATCCATTTATCACAATAATCAGATTTAAACTAAATATAGTTACACTAGAAAGTAAAGAAGTTATCAGCAGAGTGGCAATTACTGTTTAAGGAAAGCCCAGAGAATTTTGATTTGTTGCCTTTTCAAGAAGACCGCTGTGAACTTCATCTGAGGTTGCTGCATGCTAATTACTTAACCGAGGAACCAAAATCAAAAAACAGGGTACTAGATGAAAACAGGTGCTTAATGAGTGGGAGTAACTGTAAGAAAGATTTTAGTAAAATACATTTCTAAAAAGGAGGCTGAGCCCGTTTCCCTTTTAGCAATGTGGGCAGCAAATTCTGAAAACTCCAAAAGAAAGCAATGATTTATTTAAAAATTCTTCTCATCTGTTCCTTTTTGGATAATGTTTGGCTTTTTATGTTCACCTCTGTTTGTACTTTAGGGGTCTTTCCTTTCAATTTTGTACCTATTTGCAGTACATTGCCTGGTGTGAAGTAAATTCCATTCAGTTTAATTGAGGTCTTTTCAAAGCTTTTTCTAAAGGGTTTTTCAGCCTCCCTGTGGATGGCCTCTGTATGCTGTCGAAGATGTTCTATGGCTTTGCTGAACGTTGCCTTAGACTTTCCTTCCAGTATAAAAATGTCTTTTACAACAGCTGGGTAGCTAACAGGACTGAGAAGGCAGTTATCAGATGATTCAGGATTGCTGTTACCAGTTTCATCTATTAAAGGGATTTTGTGTTTTTCAAAATTTCTTCTGCATCTGTAAAGTTAACTTGTGCTGACCTGCCAACCTGTTTATGGAAGAGCCGGGTGAGGATGGAAACTTGGAATAAACCAGAACGAGTTAACTGAACTTGTGCCGTATGTTCCGTTGGCCTGATGGCGTGGGTTTCATTTTCCTAAAGGCTTCTAAGGCGGAATTGTATACATATGTGCACAACTAGCTTTCTGTCACTTGGAAAGTACTTGGCTGCCAATTTTTTAAAGAAAACATAAAAAGAATAAAATCAAACATGAGATTTGTAAAGAGAATTTAGAACTGTACACTTTTTAAAAACTGAATCCCCTTCAGTCATCCAACCACAGAATGTCAGAACACACGTATACCTCACTTTACAAACAAGGATGTTTTAATTTCTGAAGCCATTATAAAGTAATCATAACAGAAGCCTTCAAAGAACCTTTCTTTTTCCCTCTTTCAAGTGGGCTGAGGTAGAGGTGATGTTGAAAGCCGTGTGACATTTTCACTGTACCTTCAAGGTATTAATAAATAACTTTACAGACAATATCTGTGTTAGATTGCTGGGGTTGCCATAACAAAGCACCACAAACAGAAATTTATTTCTTCACAGTTCGGGAGGTTGGAAGTTTAAGATCAAAGTGTCAGCAGCGTTGATTTCTTCTAGGGTCTCTCTCCTTGGCTTTGGCTTTTAGATAGCTGCCTTCTCTCTGTGTCCTCATATGGTCTTTCCTCTGTGTGCATACACGTCTGTTTTCAAATTAACTCGTCTTATAAGGACACCAATCGTTGGATTAGGGCCCACCCATATGACCTTATTTTACCTTAATTACCTTTTTAAAAGCCTTGTATCCAAGTATGGTGACCTTTTGAGGTACTAGGGGTTAGGATTTTAACATATGAATTTGGGGGGAACACAATTCAGCCCATAACAAATGTCCTTAAAATCAGTGTACAAACCAGGATCCATCAGCAATGTCCCATAAGCACATTGAATCCATTGTCCTTTTTCTGGTTTCTTCAATTTCACTGCTTAACAGAATATAGCCTATTCCCCACTCACCCCAACAATGTCTTATATTCAGTAGAGAGGCATTGAATAAGAGGATGTATTTTCAGCAATGGGAATTAACCAGTGCCAGTTAGGAAGTGACACATAGGATGTAAAGAATATATTGGGTAAAATTAGAATATGGTAAATATGAACATTATATTTCTGCCATAATTATGTTAAATAATTACCAATATCTTATGATTGGAGCACCAAATTGATTGAGTAATGCTAAGAAAAAAACAAAATGCTTATCAAGATTCTAATCCCAGTGTGGTCAGTAACTCTATAAGTGACATCTGACTGGTTTCATAATGTTCTTTGAGGTCCCTGAATGTGAAACACTCTATTTAGAGAAATCTTTTTTTCCTAAATATCACTACATATATTTTTTTCCTTTTCTATGTTTGGTTTTTCTTACTGTGTATGCTTTCATTGTCTCAGATGTGTTTGATTTCCAGTAGAGTGACATGTCTCTTCACAAAGAGCTGCTAAAATAAGAAAGAACATGAATAGATATGCTGAAGAAAGACGGTGTTTAAACACCTGTCAAAGTTAAGCCAGAACAAGAATGTGCTTGCCAGAAAATGTAGCAGCCCCATTGAGACAGGTTGGTAATTTGAAGATGATTCACGTGTGAGTAACCACATTTGTATTCTAGTCCATACGCATTGTAAAAGACCTGGCAAGCTTTCCATGATGGCTTCCTAGCTCTTGTTAACTTTCACAGGAAACTCTTTAGTGGGATGGTCAGTTTGGGTGGACTAATCCTGTCACAAGACATGAAAATAGTGCTTCACAAGCACACCTACCTCCTTCAGGTTCGGTATTCCTTATTGTAAATGGAACAGGCCCTCAAGCCATTGAACATACCAGTCAGATTTGAGTGCATCAGAATCTAGCCATCCTCGATCTAGTAACCTCAGAAATTATTTAATTTTATAAGCATCTTTTGGGCCAGGAGTTTCCTAGAAATAAATTAGACCTTGAGATGACTAAGATACAAAGCTTCCTGAAAAGCTGCAATAAGACCCAATTCTTTTGGGCCATGATCTGAATCCAGATAATAATGGGACAGCTGTGGGGTTAGGGATGTGTAGAAACACTCAGCCAAACCTCCACACCCATTACTTGTGACTGTCATTTTAGTCTTTTAAGGCATCTTGCAGATTAGAATATGCTGAACACTCAATCTGAGGAAGGTTAAAAGTCCCAGAACATTGGTGTTCTTCCAAGTACACGAAGAGAACACTTCACTTGGATCTGAGACCCTATTTCAGATTCAAAATTCAATATCCTAAGGCCTAAAAATGAAGTCTTACAGTATACAGTGGAATAACTGATAAGGATTTAATTTGTGGTTTTGCAGTGCTCCTCCAACCTTATTTTTACTGCCTTGTACTCCAGTCCTAGGGGCAAAGAGAAGGTTCCTGTTAGATCTTATTAAGGGAAGGGTGCAGAATAAGGAGAGGCTCCTTGGTAGTGATTTCTTAGCCAGTCCAGTGGATAATGATTCTCGTAATGGAGAGTCCTTCAGGACTTGGTCATCTATGTTGCATTTAAAGGTGATCTTAACATATCTGGGGTTAATGGAATCAAGAAACGGAACTTTTTTTTTTTTTTCTCTCTTCAGATTTTGACATTAGGCCTGTTTGGAAACAAGAGTAGAATGCAACTTCCTGTGTTTGGAGCTATAGCAACGTATCTTATATAGTACAGGCTTTTCAAAACCAAAAGGAGCAGCAACTTGTATCTGACTAGAGGCCGACAGTTCACAGTGAGGTTTTCAGCATGATTCCTTAAGTGTTGTATTATCCAAGTTAGCAACCAATCTTTGAATAACATAGTTTTTTGTTTGTTTGTTTGTTTTGTTTTTGTAGTTTTTTTATTTTTTGCAGGTGCAAGCATAAAAATAAATTCAGCAACTTCCTGGCTAGTGGGACATAGAGTCAAGTCCAGCTCTTAGTTACTCTCTCACTCTTAGAAGCGATGTCAATCCTATTGCTCTGTCCTTTCCTTAAACCAGGGCATTTCTGCTGTAGGATAATGGTGATTTCCCTTGAGTGTTAGTTGATCTCAGCAGCTCCCAGCAATTGCCTTGAGACAAGAGGAGAATGCAGGTGTCTATTTTGGGTGGGTATTGAGGAGTCTATTTTAGGGAGTATTTTTGTTTTTCTGGAGACCTCTGGAAGACGAGGAAAGTATTTTTCAAACAAATTTTGCTGCTCTGCTTTCCCCAGATCATAAATAATCCACTCTATTTTTATTCTCCTCAAAACCTTTTATCAGCCTCTTTTCCACTTGCTTTTATATATTATCTTTATTAACCCTAACCACAGCCCAAATGGTTAGTAGTATTACCCCATTCTACAGAAGAGGAAGAGACTCTGAAAGATAAAATTACTTGCCTAAGGTTAACAACTAGGAAGTGGAATAACAGTTGATTGAATTCAAGTCTTTTTGGCCCTGGAAGCCCATGTTTTTCCTCTGCAGTATTCACAGGTTTGTGTTTGTAGTTAAAATGATGATTTCTTATTTTTTAAGCATACACAGAGTCATGCCAGGGTGCCACCTAGCTAAGCAAAACAAGCCATTTTCTTACTTCTTTGGAAGCTTTAGTGTAGACCTACCTAGGTTTCCACCATCTCTCCATTTGTGTTTGCTCCCCTGAGGGTACTGGTCTAAGAGGAGATATTCGATTCTCATTTGGAAGGTAAGAGAGGAGAGGTGGTGTGTTCTGTTTAGATTGGAACAAAAACATGTTGCTGGTTGCCAGTCATAAGAATGATTCCTAGTAATTGAACATGTTACATTATATACCGCGATATTGGCCACCACAGCACTGGCTACTACTGTTCATAGTTCTACCTTGTAGTTCTACCAGTTTCTGATGTATTCAGTGAATTGAAAGTCTAACATATTGATACATAGTTAAACATCTGTAATTATGTTATATTATCAAAGAGTTTAATTCCAGGTTAAAAATATGGTTTGATAGTTTTCTAAGAGATTCAAATTGTCATGTATGATGCCTGAAAGGAATGGAAAAAGCAAAAGAACTTTGGCTTTAGTTCTAATTTAGTTAGCTAATTTGCCTTTTGTAGTTTCATTACCATGGAACTAAATTGCCTTTCTGACTTCTCCAGTTAGAAGAAAGAAGTTGAAGATTGAAGAAAAATCTGAGATGCTTAATAGGAGCGTTTGGAAAAAGAAGAAGGAAATCTCAATGGAGTAGGTGTAGAGTAGCTCTTGAAAAAATTAATTTTCACCACTCATCACTGTGTGAAAATAAAACTTCTTAAAAGATGATTTCGCATATAAATTATTCCAGCTGCTTTTCAATTATTTGTCTTTGATGAATTCTCTTTAAATTGCATTGTAAGTAGCAATTAAGTGTTTGCTCACCTGAAAAATTTGTCAGCAATGTCTGTACCATTCTTATGAGTGTTAATCACCCTTCCTGCTGGCTTTAATATTTTCCTAATTTCAAAGGTTAGTGTTTATTATATTATCTTTCAAAATATTTGCAATTCTACAGGAAGGCGCTGTTGGAAACAATTTCCTCTATGTGAAAAACCTAAAGACCTGCTAAAATAAATCATAGCCTATTTAAGCCAGGCCTTGTAAGTTATTGCTGTTAATATCGAGGACTTTCTTATTCATTTTTTGAATATTTATTAAGAATCTTCTATGGCCTAGGTACCGTATGGGGCACCACTAGGAATGAAACCAATTTTATCCCTGTCCTCATGAGATATCTGGTGTAGCGGTGAAGATTCTTGTTTTGTTTTCATGTTATTGCTCCTCAAAGAGGTTGTCTTTCTTTCTCTATTCACTTAATAACAACAGTTAAAAATTATTATTATTATTTTTTTTTCCTTTTTGTCTTTTTTTGTGACCGGTAACGGGATCACAACCCTCAGTGTCGCGCCCGCACTGCGACCGGCAACGGGATCGCAACCCTCGGTGTCGCGCCTGCACCACGCTCAACCAGTGAGCAGACCGGTCTCCACGTGGGATCTGAACCCTCGGCGGGAGCGCCGCTGCACTCCCAAGCACCGCACTCTACCGAGTGCGCCACCGGGCCGGCCCTAAAAATTATTTTTTATGGCTTCTGGAAAAGTCAGTGAATGCAACTAGCTACTTCTGAAGTTCAGATACAGGCTTTTCTTTTTTGTCCATCATTCTAGTACACATTAAACATTGCTTCAGACCAGTATTGAAAATTGTAACGAAAATTATATCAGAACTCAAAGTTATACAAATACATCCAGGAAGTATATTGGGTCCTTTGGCTTCCAGTTAATGTCAGACCTGAGGGCTTTTATAGTCACCTACAATGGAAAAGAAGCCCAAGAACAACAACAGCACATGTTGAACAGAGACCACCCCCCAATTTTTAAAAGGTGGTGACCAGCCAGGGTAATGAGGTCAAGAATCATCTAGTTCTCTAATGGTGCCCACATGACTCTCATGATGGCAGAGTTTTATGTGGTAAGCCACAGCAACGATAATTTAAGCCTTGCAATTATTTTAACCAAATACAACCAAATTCTTCCCTGGGCCATGAAAATGTATCAAGAAAGTGCCTATGGAATGTTTAATCCTGAGCAATATCATTTCCTTTCGGAAATTCCAAGAGAGACTAGATGCAAACTGTATGCCTAAAAAGCTGAAAGGTGAGCCACACAATAAAGGTCGGGGCTGAGTCTAGGTCCCAAACTTCCAGAACAGTCTCTGACATTTGGTAGTCACTCAATAAAACTTGGTTGAGGAAAAAAAAAATGATATCAGAAAATAATTTGGGAATAAGCTTGTTGTCTTGACGGTGCCCTAATTTGGATTCAGAGGTTTTCCGTGTGGTATTATGCCCAAGTCCTCTTGTACAACTCGTTTTTTTGGAATGCTTGCTTAACACACATGTCATTTTTAAGAAAGAAACCAAAAGAGAACATTTTGCAAGTAGAATATTCTGAATAACTCTGTTGAAGAGAAAAATATACAAAATTGACACTAAAGGTGTCATTAATATAAAATTATTTAAAAAACCAACTAGTGGCATTCTTTCTCTCTCTCTCTAGATAATTAGGTGTACAAACCAAGGAATGTTAATGCCTTGAGTTTCAGTGACTTTTAAGTGGCTTCCTGTTTAATTTGAACAGGCTATTTCCACCTTTTTGGCCATGTTATGGAATTAGACTAAACCTCTATAGCCCTCAAACACTTTTACCCTGAATTTAACTCATCATTTGCAGACCATTTTGTGCCATGCCTGTCATGAAAACTAATGCCCAGCTACCACAGTGTGAGCCCAGGAATTGCCCCCACATGCACTGTAAGTATATGTTTGGATGGATGTTTGCTTTACTAATGTCAGCCTGCCTCATAGACCGTAAGCCTCCTAAGGGAAGAGATCTGATCCATTTCCACTCACTATTATAGCCCTTCTGTATAATAGTTGCTCAATAAATTAATTGTGAATGAATACCTCCATTCCATAGGAAGCACATTTTTCCACATCCTCATCTTTTTGTGGACCTCTCCTTCCTCCCCTGCCTTGGTTTGTCTGAAACCTGGCTCTCTTTGGTGACACTGATTCCCTGGTAACATTCTTTAATGGAGGCTCTGTTGACCTTTACCCCCGCACCACAGGCAGCATTGACTTTCCATCAATTCCCAGTGCTATCACCTGTTTTGTTTCCAGTTCAGTATTCCCCCTTTATTCATGGGTTTTGATTTTTGCACTTTCAGTTACCTGCAGTCAATCATGGCCCAAAAATATTACATGGAAAATTCCGGAAATAAACAATTTGTAACTTTCAATTATGTGCCATTCTGAGTAGCATGATGATATCTCACCCCGACCTGCTGCATCCCTCCCAGGACGTGAATCATCCCCTTGTCCAGCGGATCTGTTCTGTAGATGCTCCCCACCCATTAGTCACTTAATAGCTGTCTCAGTTATAAGATGACTGTCATGGTATTGTAGTGCTTGTGTTCAAGTAACCCTGATTTTACTTCATAATGGCCCCAGCGTGCAAGTGATAATACTGGAAATTGGGATATGCCAAAGAGAAACCATAAAGTTTTCCTCCTTTAAGTGAAAATGTGAAAGTTTATCAGAGGTATGTGTGTATAAGAAAAAACATAGTGTATATAGGTTCGGTACTATCCATGGTTTCAGGCATGGTGGGGGGGGTGGTCTTGGAACGTATCCCCCATGACTGTATTGCACACATCCTCATTTGAAGGACATGCGTCCTGCTGGGTTTTCCTTCACACTTCTTTGCTGCTGTCATGTCCTGACTTCGTGGTCACTTCCCCATATTCAGTTGAGGCTCAGACTCTCCCTCTCCCCAAAGTCTTACCTGAGGGAACTCAGTCCCCATCAGTCCTTGTGTGGCTGGTCTGGCATTCTAGCTGTCACAATTCGGTAGCCCTTTTCTCCTGCATCTCCAACCTCTTTCCCCCTGCAGGCTTCTTTTCCTCAGCTTAAGTGTCCTTCACACTTTGTGAATTTAAAACAAACAGCAAACAAAACCTTTTCCTTTACTTGACCATTCTCAATGCCAAAAGAAGTTCAAGGTTCTTTATTGTGCAAAGTCCACTTGCTCCTAAATGTACTCATTCTCTAAGAGTTTACCCCAGGCCCTCAACAGCTGCTTTTGTTTGGAAGCCTCCACCTAATAACTTCAACTCCAACTTCTTGCTAGTGTGCCAGTAATGCATTTCTGACTGTCTGTTGGACATCTTCCCCTGAATGTCCTGCCAACACCTGAAGTTCATGGTGTCTGAACACAAGCTAAAGTTTTTTCCTCCAAGTCTTCTCTCTCTTGACATCCCACCACACCCTTGGAGAGGTTCAGGCCATGGAGATCTCTGTGACTTCTTTAGGCAGATCCTTGGACTCTTTTCTTCCTCCACAATGTCCCTTGGACCTATTTATCATTTCCAGTCCTTCATCATTCCTCTCCAAGTTCAGATGCCTGGGTTCTTGCAGTCACCTCTTAACTGAACTACAAGAATATAAATCTGGGTGCCTTGGGGACTATGACTAACTGACATAAATTCTCCTCCATGGGATAGATTTTCCACCATCCTGCTTTCCATTGTATGTATCTGCAGGTTTTGTTTCTGCTTTGGGGAGATAGTCCAGAATGCTACAAGTGGCTACAGTCTCTTCACAGATACCAGCCTTGGGGCCTGGGTATGATGGCCAGGGGACTGTGGGACATATAGACAGCATTAGTCACATTATATGTAGATTCTCAGGACTCTTATTTATCCACCAACCTTCAGACTTTAAGATATTGGCCCAGACTTAATGCAGTATTTTAGTAACATTTCAGTTACATTCATTCTCTATGGGAAATTTTTCATAATTTTGTCCAAAGCAAAATTTAGCCACTTTCTTAAAAATTGTGATGTTTCACTGGATTTTATTTTACAATTTCCATGTAAGGTCTGCCACCTTCTCCCCTTAAGTTTCATCCCCATGCACATAAACAGGGAGATCACTTGGCAGGTTGTCCACTGGGGATATATTGACTTTTTCTTCCTTTTCACAATCCCAGCACATACTTCATACACCATGACCTGCTCCCATCCCAGACTCTGGGAGTTGTTGTAGGAGATGACTAGCATCTAAGGGGAGCAAGGTAAGAAATTGGTTGATTTCTGTCTTGTTTTTCATACATGTAGCAAACTTCTTGCTAATTCCTAAGCAGAGCCATCATACCTGTTCACAGAAAGAACCTTTTGCTTGTAGCAGTAACAGTGGTATTCAAAACTTAAAATGCTTTTGTTTACATTAAAATTGATTTTTCATTTGCAAAATGACCCTTTTCCTACTCAATCAGAATTTCTTTAAATCCCAAATATGAGTGACTTTATTTAATCTGTTAAATATCCTGTGGCAAGTCTAGGGGATGTTGTTCATGTCAGTGAATCAGGATGTCATCCAGCTGCACAAACATACTCAATCTGCAGGTCTGTTGGCCATGAGTTTAAACTCTGGAATTCTCTGTCAGTGCTTGCAGGCAGATGGAAGTCTTTAGTAGCTTTTCCCTTTGGGGGTTTAAAAATAATGGCTGCCTCTGTTAGAAAAACAAGTTTAAAAACTTATAGTATCAAACTTCTTAAAATTAATATTATGTTAATAAGGATTCAGTACAATCAAATGACTATAGTCAATATAAAGTAAAGAGTGCATTCTGCCTGTATTCAGCATGAAATTAACTGATGACACTGGGCATTGTTTGAGGGAGCAAAACAGTTTCTCCCCTAACTCTCTGGATTAGTCCAGGCAAGTGATTGAGGTTAGAATTGAGTTATTATTCATCAGGGTGTATGTCTTGCCTTCTCTTAAAATAAAGATCTCCTCCCACATACTACCCTCTTCCCCATTTTGTACCAAGGACATTCTGGAGGCAACTTACCTGAGTTTTAAGTCCTGCTTTCCAGCTGTGTGACCTTGGGCAAGTTGCTTGGTCTCTCTGGGCTTTGACTTCCTCATCTATAGAATTGGAATACTAATAGCACCAACTTCACAGGGCTGTGGTGATGATTAATGAAGCAATATTCATAAAACAGAACAGCTCTTAATGTGACCTATTAAGATTAGTATACTCGGCACAAAGCAATATGAAAAATCACAGAGTTTTTAAAGTTGGAAAGGAGCCTAGAGATCACTTACCTGGTCTCCTAATTTCAGCAATGAGAAATTGGGGTGTTTGCTCAAGGTTACAAGGGCTGGTTATGTGGCAGAGTTGGATCTAGGACCCAGCTCTCTTCTTGATTACAGTTCACCATCCCAGTTGGATAGTCAAAACTCAGAACAGTATCTAGATATATTGCCAGTCCTGATTGTACAGTGTCTTTTTTGCTTCCTGGATTACAAACAGTCATACTGCTAATTTAGAGCTACTAGGAGGTGCTGCTGTTTCCCCACGAGTTTAGCTGTCATATTCCAATGAAGCCTGGTAGAGTGGGAAATAAGCACTGATCAGGAATCAGATGACCTAGACTCGTGTCTCTGCCGCTAGTTAACAATTGGGGAAGCCTTGTTGGATCTCAGTTTCCTCATATAGAGCTTTATTATATATAGAATAACATGGAACTCTTTTGTTAAATATGGTTATTGGTCCCATAAGGGATAACACTGTATTCAGTGCTTTTGTAAATTACTTCACTCAGAACTGCTGAGTACTCTAATATGCAGAGTAGGAATATATGTAAAGTTGTCATCATTTACAGAAAATAAACTGCTTCTCCACCTGGTAAGAAAAAAAAAAAAGACCACAGGATCTGCTAAAGAGAAAAATGGAGACTTTATTTTCTAGCAAAAGAGACAATCATCAGATTGGGGAAAAGCAACTTCTGGGGAAATGGAAGATAGGCACTCTCAGCCCACAAAGGGGAGGAAGCTGGTATTTATGCTTCCTGGGATCAGCTCTGTATACATATTCAGTGACCCTAGAGGAATGCTATGAATATTTATATAGGGGAAGCCATACACGTGCGCAGTGAGTGAACATATATGTAATTATAAGGCACAAAGGTGTGTTACTGCAAAGGCTCCACAGGCTGGCCATGGCTGGTGTTGACGTGGCCTCTCTTATCAGGAGAAAAAGAACGTCCATGGAGTCTGTTTTCTGTTTAATTGGAGACATAGTGGGGCCCCCAGGAATGAGAAGGAGGGGTTTGATGACTGGCGACAGTTGGACTTGTTGAAGGTCAGTGTAGAATTCCCAGATTTGGCTGATTGTCCCTCTCTTCTGAGAGTTGCCTTTTACACAGTTACAGAAAAGAAAACTTCATAATAGGCAGTAACATAGCAGCAAATATTTGCAAGCTGAGAGAGACATGTCTGCCCCTCCACCCTGCTGCGGTCCTTTGGTTCTGTTTAACAATCTAAACGTCTCCTTTAGCCAATGAGAGTCCATTTTGTCTGTCTTTTGGGATATATTTTAACACACCTTTAATCTTGCTTACATGAGCTTCTTGTTTAGCGTGGCTTCAGGGCAACCTCAGAAGATGGTGGAGAGGTAGATTAGCTTTCCCAGAAACCTGAAAGGTAAAGGAGATATTTACATTCTCCAGATAAAGAAAATGATATTGATATACTTTCTCAAAAGAAGAGGTGTATAGATTAGTCTGCTTCTGTTGCTTATAACAAAATACTTGAAACTGGTGATTTATAAAGAAAACGAAATTTATTGCTTACAGTTTCTGAGGCTAGGAAGTCTGAAGTCCAAAGTCCCTCTGGTGGTGGCGACAGTGACCCAGGGGTCTCACATTGTGAGATGGTGGAAGCAGAGAGAGCAGGGAGAGAGTAATCTCCTCATTCACTCTCTTTTTAAAGCCCTCAGAACCATGCCCTTGACCACCATTATTAATCCATTCGCTACTGCATGGTCCTATAATCCAATCACCTCTTCAAGGCTCCACCTTTCAATTACACAGTGGGGGCTAAGTTTCTAATACATAAAACTTGGGGGACACAATTCCAGCTTCAGGGAGTTGTGAGGGGGGACATCATTCAATCCACTACAGTAGGCATAAAGCTCATTTTCAAGTATGCCATCATCTGAGATCTTGCTAAAATTGCACGTGGGATTTTGTTTGTTTTGTTTTTGGTGTTTTGGGGTTTTTTGCATATTATTTTTTATTGACTGTTGGTGAGGGTGTGCAGAATCATACACTGCTGGCAGGAATGTAAAAACGTGCAGCTACTGTAACAAAACAGTTTAGCAGTTCCTCAAAAATAGTATGTTTTGATTTTGTAACTAGGTAGCTTTGCTTTGAAATGCTCATGTACTAAAGATAAGCTCTATAGATGAATCTCATAGACATAATGTTCAGTGAAAGAAGACAGACATAGAAGAGTATGTTGTATAAAGTTGAAGTTCAAGGGCCGGCCCGGTGGCGCACTGGATAGTGCGTCCCTTGGGAAGCGCAGCGGCGCTCCCGCCGGAGGGTTCGGATCCCACATACAGACCGGTTCCCGCTCACTGGCTGAGCGAGGCGCGGGAGCAACGCCGAGTTGCAATCCCGTTGCCGGTCCCCGGTCCGGTACGGGGGCAACACTGAGGGTTGCGATCTGTTGCCGGACACGGAAAAAGACAAAAGACAAAATAAAATAAAATAAAATAAAGTTGAAGTTCAAGAACAGACAACGTAAATGAGTAGTGATAGACGTCAAAACAGTGGTTATCTGGGGGTATGGAAGGGAGAGGATGGGTATTGATTAGGAAGAAACACAGGAAGCTTTCTGGGGCCTGGAAATGATCTATATCTTGATCTGGATGGTGATTGTACATACGAAGTTATTGTATGTGTGTTATACTAAAAAATTTCTATACGTGTGAGGGGTCTTCAAAAAGTTCATGGAAAAATTCATATTATCTTACAAATTCTATTTTTCCATGAACTTTTTTTTTTTTTTTTTTTTAATTTTTTATTTTGTTCCATGAACTTTTTGAACTACCCTCATATGTTATACCTTAAAACTTTCTAAAGAAAATGCACCTTAATATTCACTGTAATGGACAGTGGGAAGTAGTGATTTTATCCCAAGTCCCTTTACATAACTTTATAACTTCTTTCACGTTAAGGAGGAATGGAAATTGACTTCCTCCAAGGAGACTAAAATTCCTTCATTTTAGTAATTTTTTTCACATTTTATTCTTTTGCTTTACATTTAATTTAATTTCTTGTTTACATTCTGTTCTTTTACTCTTGGGATGTAAAAAGATGGTAGCTAAATAATTTTTTAAAAATTTATTATGAATACTCATGAGATACAAAGCTAATTGTTACCCCTCATGCCCATGATGTGAGGGCCAGATTCATCCATGGCCACTACCAGAAATTACTTTTGTACCCCATGTCCCCCATCCAATTATACCCCAATCTCCTTCCCCTCCCCCTTCCCCCTCACTCCACTTTGTAGCCCTAGGAATGTTCCCTCCCTCTGTAAGACCAATGCACTTACATGGTAGCTAAATAATTTTTAAAAATATTTTATCGATGATTATTACCTTAATGCTGATTTTTTTAAAGGAACTATCAAATGATGAAAAGCAGTTTTCTTCTGGGCCAACTAAGATCTTTTCTAACTCTAAAATTTATTATTCTCAGATTTTCAAGTAGTGGTATATATTTATACAGAGAAAGTTCAAAAAAGTTCCTTTTTAAAAATTTCACGTTTAATCATTTGACATATTCAAGAACATGACTTTCTATGTTTGTTTTTATTTTTTTCCATAAATACAGGGGTACTTTAAAAAGCTCATGGAAAAATAGAATTGGAAGATAATATGAATCTTTCAACGAACTTCTTTTTTTTTTTTAAGAAAAGAAAATGTAATTTTATTTTTATTATTTTTTTACATTCTAGGATGTTGTTGCAGAGCAGTTGGGAGGGAAGAGGAGAGAGGAAAGGGCAAGGAAATGGGATGGAAGAAGGAGGAAGGAGAAGGGGTGGAATTGAGGCCTGTGTCACCTCCCTCGTTCCCACAGGGGAGACTGGGGAGCTTCCAGCAGTGGCTTGGTCATTGCTGGGCTGGGTGCAGATGTCAGTGGGGTGTGGCCCTTGACCTCCACCACTCCAGCTCGAGAAACCTGGGGTCCTTCTTGCTGCAGCTTGGTGGTCGTGGCTGGGCTGGTTGCATGTGTCAGGGGGGTGTGGCCAAGGCCACAGGTTCCCCACCGCCCCAGCTCGGGAGAGCCCAGGGCACTTTCTGCTCCATGAACTTCTTGAAGTACCCTTATATATATCATGTGTCTATCATGAGCACAGTACTATGATGAGAACATTTTTCTTGGCATTACTTTAAAAGGTCAACCATTCTTCATTCGTTCACTTCTAGGCCATTCCCTCCTTATTTCTGCCTGGAAGGCTCCTCATTTTTATAGTCCCAGGTGAAGCCTCTCACTCCCTGTGAAATATCCCCAAATCAAGCCTGCTGGAGTTAATAGCTACCTGCCGTGGGCTACTCTACTTGCACCTTCGTTGCAGCAGGAATTCCCACTTGACTTGCATTGGTGACCTTTGATCATTTCTGCTTCTGCAGCCATACTGTGAGCTCCTGAAGGGCAAGATCATGTCTTATTGTCCCTGTGATCTCCCTGGACCTTACAGAATGAGTTCATAGCACAAAGTTAAAGCCAGCCTTGCAGGATATTAAGAGGGCCGTTTTTTAAAAACAAATAGATGTGGTTTCTAATCCAAACTCTGCCACTTACTTGGTGTGTCACTTGAGGAAGATATCTATTCATTCATTATTTACTCAATAAATATTTAATCTTTTTCTATGTGGATATAAACACACACGTGCACACACACACACACACATGCCCTAAGCCAGACACATGAGACACATAATAGACTGAGCTAAGTACTTATTCTCTGTGAATCTTAGTTTACTCATTTCAGAATTTCAGAAATGTGACTAATAATGGAACCTATGTCAGAACTATTGTGAAAATTAGCATGAGCTAATGCAGGTGTATTTTATTTACAGCACCTGGCACACAGGAAATACTCAATAAGTATTGGCTATTATTAATTCTGCTATTAATAAAGTGCTCAGTAATTTCAGCTTTCAGGAGGGAATAAAACTCAGGGTGGGTCAAAGAGTAGTACACTGCTGGGTGCTGCTCATTAGACCATGCACACAAGCATGAGTTATGGGGCTTCTGTTCCTGAGTTACTCCACTACTCCTCCCATCCCAGTGAGTTCAGGGGGAAAGGATAAGCTAGCAAATGCATTCTCAGTTGTCATGTAATAAATTTCAGTTCTCTTTTGGGTCCCAAATAAAATTTTATTATTGAAAATATTTCAACTTCAGTGATTCAAAAATAAAGTACAGGGAACACTTTCATACCCAGATTTGTCATTAGGGGTTAGCAGTACATGATAGCAATCCCAGCATGGGTGTGTGTGTGTTGTGGGGTGAGTTTGGAGTCTCCGCTCTCTGTAGGGCCTCACAATAACTGTGGATGGATACTTCCTGCTGCCGGGCCGCAGTGGGGCCCCCGTCTACCCTTTGGCAAGATGTTGAATAACACTCATTTCATTTCGTGCTCAAGAGTGTTGAAATAGCAATTTGATGACCTGTAAATGTTCCCTTAGGGGTAAAATATTGGAAATTGAAAGCTTTAATGAAGGGAGATTTTGAAGAGAAAGATGGGCAACTCTGAAACATATTACTTTCCAAAACTCCTTTGAGCAGAAATCTTTACTGTTGATGAAGGATAGTACCCCTTGAGGTCTCTTTGAGCAATACCCTTCCCCCTGAGGGTCTCCTAAATCTTTGTCCTCATTTACTTCCATGCTAGCTAATGTCACATTTTAAAATAGAAACTCTTCTTTTAGAGTAGTTTTGGATTTGCAGAAAAATTGAAAAGATAGTACAGAGAGTTCTCATACACTCCCAACTTAGTTTCTCCTATTGTAAATATCTTGTGTATGTGATCCATTTGTTACAATCAAAGAACAAGCACTGGTTCATTACTATTACTAAACTTCACAGCTTATTAGAATTTCACTAGTTTTTCCCTAATATTCATTTTCTTTTTTCTTTTCTTTTCTTTTTTTTTTTGTTTTGTTTTGTTTTGTTTTGTTTTGATTCAGGATGCCACATTACATTTAGTTGTTGTATCTCCTTATCCTCTTCTGGTCTGTGACAGTTTATCAGACTTTCCTTGTCTTTAATGACCTTTACAGTTTTGAGGTGCGCTGGTCAGGTATTTTGTAAATGTCCCTCAAAGACAACACCAAGACTGATGTTTTTCTCATGGTTACAATGGGGTTGTAGGTTTTGAAGTGCCATTAGCACTATATTACATCAAAGGTACATCATCAGCTTATCACTGATGATGTTAACCTTGCTCACCTGGCCGAAGTCATTTATCAGGATGTCAGGGCTCTCCACTGATTAAAAAAACTCCTTTTTCTGTCTTTCCATACTGTACTCTTTGGAAGAAAGTCACTATGTGTAGCCCATGTTTAAGCAGTGGGGACCTAAGCTCCACCTCCTCAAGAGGGGAGTATTTATTTATAAATTATATGGAATTCTTCTGTACAGATTTATCTCTTCTCCCAGATTTATTTATTTATTCAGTGTTTATACCAGTTTAGACTCATGGATATTTATTTTATACTTTGGATTATAACTGATTATACTGTTATTTATTTTGTTGTTCAGATTATTCCAGTTTTGGCCTTTGGGAACCCTTTCGGTTGGCTCCTTTTTCCCTTTAACCTACTCCCAGCAGTTTGCTCTTTGAGCACTTCCTCACTTCCTGGCACTATAAGATGCTTTAAGGCTCATCTGGTGTTTTCCCTACCCCAGCTGCAGAAACAGCCATTTCTGTAAGAAGCCCTGGTTCTTTTTACTGGAGAATGCTATTAGAAACCAAGATCTCTTTTTTGCAATGGGTTTTGCCGGCAGAACACAGGTGTCCTGAAAACCAACACTATATCACAGCTAAAATGGGAAAGGAAAAGACTCACATTAACATTGTCTTCACTGGACACGTAGATTCTGGGAAGGCCACCACTACTGGCCATCTGATCTACAAATGTGGTGGGATCGACAAAAAAACCATCGAAAAGTTTGAGAAGGAGGCTGCTCAGATGGGAAAGGGCTCCTTCGAGTGTGCCTGGGTCTTGGATAAACTGAAATCTGAGTGTGAGTGTGGTATCACCATTGATATTTCCCTGTGGAAATTTGAGATGAGCAAGTATTATGTGACTATCATGAGCAAGTATCATGTGACTATCATCAATGCCACAGGATACAGAGACTTTATCAAAAACAGGATTACAGGCACGTCTCAGGCTGACTGTGCTGTCCTGATTGCTGCTGCTGTTGGTGAGTTTGAAGCTCCAAGAATGGGTAGGCTCATGAGTGTGCTGTTCTGGATTACACAGTGGATGTGAAAGAACTGATTGTTGGTGTCAACAAGATGGATTCCACAGAGCCACCCTACAGCTGGAAGAGATACAAGGAAACCGTTAAGGAAGTCAGCACCTACATTAAGAAAAATTGGCTACCACTCTGACATAGTAGCATTTGTGCCAATTTCTGGTTGGAATGGTGACAACACGCTGGAGCCAAGTGCTAATATGTCTTCACTCATAGGATGGAAAGTCACCCATAGAGATGGCAAAGCCCGTGGAACCATACTGCTTGAAGCTCTGGATTGCATCTTGCCACCATCTCATCCAACTGACAAGCCCTTACATCTGCCCCTCTAGGATGTTTACAAAATTGGTGGTATTGGTACTGTCACTGTGGGCCGATTCAAGACCAGTGTTCTCAAACCTGGCCTGGTGGTCACCTTCGCTCCAGTCAATGCTACAACTGAAGTAAAGTCTGTTGAAATGCATCATGAAGCTTTTTTTTCTTTTTATCATTATACAATGCAGTTGATTTTCATGGCCCTGTACCAATTCCTCCCTTTAGTGAAGCTCTTCCTAGAGACAGTGTGGGCTTCAGTGTTAAGAACATGTCTGTCAAAGATGTTCATCGTGGCAATGTTGCCAGTGACAGCAAAAATGACCCACCAATGGAAGCAGCTGGCTTCACTGCTCAGGTGACTATCTTGAAGCATCCAGGCCGAATCAGTGGCAGCTATGCCCCTGTCCTGGATTGTCACACAATTCACATTGCTCGCAAGTTTGCTGAGCTGAAGGAAAAGACTGATCACCTTTCTGTTAAGAAGCTGGAAGATGTCCCTAAATTCTTGAAATCTGGTGATGCTGCCTTTGTTGACATGGTTCCTGGAAAGCCCATGTGTGTTGAGAGAACTTCTCTGACTATCCTCCTCTGGGTCGCTTTGCTGTTCATGATATGAGACAGACAGTTGCTGTGGGTGTTATCAAAGCAGCAGACAAGAAGGCTGCTGGGGCTGCCAAGGTCACCAAGTCTGCCCAGAAAGCTCAGAAGGCTAAATGGATATTCTCCCTAATACCTGCCACCTCAGTCTTAGTCAGCGGTTGAACAGTCTCAGGACTGTTGGACAAGAAGGCTGCCGGGGCTGCCAAGGTCACCAAGTCTGCCCAGAAAGCTCAGAAGGCTAAATGAATATTCTCCCTAATACCTGCCACCTCAGTCTTAGTCAGCGGTTGAACAGTCTCAGGACTGTTTATCTCAATTGGCCATTTAAGTTTCATAGTGAAAGAGTGGCTAATGATAACGCATCACAAAACCTTCAGAAGGAAAGGAGAATGTTTTGTGGACCATACCGGGGGTTTTTTTTGTGGCAATTTTAAGTTATTAGTTTTTAAAATCAGTACTTTTTAATGGAAACCACTTGACCAAAAGTCTGTGACAGAATTTTGAGGCCCGTTAAAACAAAGTTTAATGAGAACAACAACAACAACAACAACAAAAAGAAACCAAGATCTGAGCGCTGGTGTGTCCATTGCTACAGGGATGTTATTGCTTCTAGGCCCCCTGAGAGGACCTAGCTGGTACATCCGCGTGTGTTTACTAAGCCATGTGTGTACATATCTATAGCTATTATCTATCTAACTGTCTGGCCAAATATGAGTTCATACAGATGTCTCCAACTCTAATCAGTGCCACGTGGATCATTCTAGCTCTCCCTCCTGGCTTGACTGTAACCTCTTTCTCCAACAGTGAGAACCCCAGCCCCCACCGTTTGCCATCCAGTTACCCATTTGTTCAGTCCCAGCTACACGTACAGCAGTTTCAGAATTTTTAACTTGTACCCCTGGGTCATGCCACACATTTTGATTCTTTTGTTCTTTTTCTCTTCCTCCCCACTGGCCATTCATCTTTCCCCTCGAAAGGAAGAGATTTGACCCAACCCAGTGAAAATTCTGATCGATGAGAGAGTAAGGATGTCCTCTGGACAACTCAACACAAGGATAGCCACGTGGCTGCCCTAGCAACCATTACCCAGTCTCGTCTGTGCTGGCTCATGCCATCAGTTTACTCTGACCTTATTTCTGTGCCCAGAAATTGTGTGTATGTCCTTGTGTGTGATAGCACATATCCTGGTACCTCATGTAAATGTAGGAAATGAAGTTAAATCATCCCGAAGCACTGTTCAAATGTCTTTGTCATGTGTTCTGTGGCCTTTAAAGGGGAATGTGGCAGAGTTATAATGGAAACATAAAAACTGTAATACAAACAGAAATATATAGTGATAGTACTTTTTTTTTAAAGAAAGAGATTTTTTATTAGCATTGTTACAGGGAATGCGTTACATGTGAGCTGACACTCGGTGTACAAGCCACAGCAGATAAATCAGGGGAGTGAATCTATCTGTTATTGAACACAAGTGCAGAAACAGGATCACCCTGAAGATCAAACAAGACTGAAAATCACTTTACAAAAAAAATAAATAAAAATAACACCCATTCCAAAAAAAAAAAAAAAAAAGTGCCAGCTCTTGAGCGGCAGAGCACCACGTACACAACAGGACATGCCTAACTAGTTCCAAATGCTGATCTGCTTCCAACCACGTGGGTCAGGCCTGTCCTGGCTTTTAAAGCTGAATTTAAGGATTCCAGATGTTCATCTTTTGGATTTTCTTTTTCTACTAGTTTTAATTTTTTAAGCATGTTACCCTATATAATGTACTTATGGTATAAATGTAACAAATTAGAAAGACATAAAGAAAACAGCCCAGAAACCATATTTTAAGGAAATAAAAGTTGGTTTGCTTGTTTTTTTCCTTCTTTAAAGCATATACTTAGTACAGCAGAGTGTTATCAAAGCATTATTTACTACGTGTGGTTTCTTTTTAATTGTTTTTTTTTTATTGGGCTTCAAAAATGTTTTCTTATTTTCCTTCAAATATTTAAGGATGTTTAGAGGAAAGTTGAGACCATCTTTGCCACCTTCTTTCTTCACAGGGTGGCTATCAGTTTGTATGGAATTAGTACCAGGAGTTCTTTTACTGAGGTTGCTTCCTAAATGATCTTTCAGCTACAAGATTTGTGAGGTAGAATACTAAGCCACGTCTGTCTCACTTTCTCAGTGACTGAAATAATGATGGGTGGAAAAAAATTGGTACCTAAAATATCATAGAACTACTAAATATTATAAAACTACTGTAAACTCTCCTATTAAATAGATTTAATTTTGCTAAGAATTCCTGTTGTTCAGTTCTCAGACCTCAAAGGGAAGCCTATCCAA
>NW_007727886.1:354383-358196 GCF_000696425.1 Galeopterus variegatus
TTTTTTTTTATTGGGCTTCAAAAATGTTTTCTTATTTTCCTTCAAATATTTAAGGATGTTTAGAGGAAAGTTGAGACCATCTTTGCCACCTTCTTTCTTCACAGGGTGGCTATCAGTTTGTATGGAATTAGTACCAGGAGTTCTTTTACTGAGGTTGCTTCCTAAATGATCTTTCAGCTACAAGATTTGTGAGGTAGAATACTAAGCCACGTCTGTCTCACTTTCTCAGTGACTGAAATAATGATGGGTGGAAAAAAATTGGTACCTAAAATATCATAGAACTACTAAATATTATAAAACTACTGTAAACTCTCCTATTAAATAGATTTAATTTTGCTAAGAATTCCTGTTGTTCAGTTCTCAGACCTCAAAGGGAAGCCTATCCAAACCTATAATTTATTTTATATGATAATTATCTAGCCTCACTAATTTTTGACTTGTATGGTCACATGTGCCCCAGGATTGCCTAACTGATAAATTTCTGTTTAAATGGAAAATAAAATCTGCATATATTCTCTGAATTCTTACCAGTTGGTAATGCAGGGAAGTCCTGTGAGGTGTGGTCTTGTTTCAGTGGGAAAATAGACTGAGCTATGTCATTTAAAATGTCTACATTTGAATAGCTAAAAATTGTATTTCAAAACATGCTATATTTTAAAATCTAGATCTCAAGCATGAAATGGAAAGTTCTGATGAATTACAGGTTACTCTCGGATAACATGAAAGTGGATCAAAATTAACTTTGAAAACAGTCAAGTAAATTTTGACTTTCATCTGGAGTTTACATGGCAGTTCTCATCTGCATGTAAATGCAAAATTCACTACACTTATTATGAAAGAGTTTATAGAAAGTTTCAAATGGATTTTAATGGCAAATTGGTCCAAAAGAAAAATTATAGAAACATCAGTGGCACCTCCAATATCCTATGCGTTTAGAGAAAAGAAGAGTTAATATTCTGCTCATACCACTCAAAAGCTGGTGCCAGTCCTCCACATGTTAATGATTTAAGAGAAGTTCGGTGGAACTTTGGCCAACTGTGCCATCACATGCTTTCTAATTGCAAGTGTGGTTTACTGTAATAGCCCAACAATTACCAAAACCACAGGTGGATTCATTCAGTCAGGAAAAAAGTGTGTGTGTGTGCGTGCCCATGTTTGTGCATGTGCATGTGTGCTGTGACCAATGGCACTGAGCCAGGCCCTTTCCACAGCTGAGATGAAGAAAAAACATAAATGCACAATAAAGATAGACAATGGCAGCTGATTTCCTATGTGGCCATGAATTTAACATTAAGTCTTTCATTTTTCACTCGATTACCTCACTCCCTCTCCCCACCTGCCATTTTCTGTCATCTAGGGAATTATTTAATTTTTGGTTTTGTTTGTTTATTTTTGTTTTCAGGAGAAAAATAGACTGTGCTTCATTGGTTCAGGTAGAAAGCAGAATTTTTATGGAATGTCAGAGAGCTGGATACGTGGGTTGAGAGGTAAAGATCCCACTTCGTTGTAAGAAAATGAGAACTGGATGGGATGTCTGTAGCCACAGAGATGCATTTGAGATAGAAACTAGCTCCTGTGTTTATCATAGTCAGCCCTTTTGTCTTTAACAACACTTAAATAATTCAAAATTAAGCCCGTCCATGAGAATTTATCATAAAGTCTCCATGAAGAAATAAACATATACTCAGTTCCTTCCTGGGCTTGCCCCGTAGCTCAAGGAAGGCAGTTGGACAGGAGTAGAAGGGAGGTAACAAAGGTTTTACTTTACTCTGGCTTAGCTTCTAAAGCAGTTTATCTTCCTCGCTCCGCCCCTCCCCTCGCCCCCCCCCCCCCATCTCTCTCTATTTGTTGCACTAGGGTTAGGAACCACTTACAGAAGAGTCAATCAGTGCAGGACCTGCATCTCCAATTTACCCTAGCAATGCATAGCCTCTGGGTATCTCCACCCAGACAGCACCTGAAATCAGAGTAGACTTCACTCATGGGAGGAATGGGATTTATTCGTACTTGTTTGGAAGGAGACCTCTTAAGGATTTAGGAGTTGGCATCCATTGTTTGTCTTTTTTAATTCAGTTTGAGATTTTCCTGGTTCTTGGTATGTCAAATGATTTTCAATTGAAATGTGGCCATTTTTGTATTATGAGAATCTAGATTTTATTGAAACATTCTGTTTTAAATTGGCTTTGTCTGACAGCTCTCCAGCCAGGAAAGCAGAAGGTAGTGCCTTGTCACTCACATATGGAGGTAAAAATCCAGCTTCCCCACTTGTCCTTTGTTGATACACTGTGTGTGTGTATGTATGGGGGGGGGTGTCCTTGTTACTGTTGGGCAGGGTGGGCTTTCTAATCCCCACATGGTCTCCACTGACACCACACTAGTGGGTGGCCTTGTTCCTGGTGGACAGTGGTTTGACACCACCCCGGTATTGTGGGGAGGGGAGAGATACCTGGTTGTTGCTGGGTAAGGGTGGAAGTCCAGGACCCCCACATGGCCTCTGCTGGCACTGGGGGATGCTTCATTACCAGCTGGCAGGCATAGGGTCCTGGCATCCTACTTGGTTTCTCTGACACCACTCTGGCAGGAATATTAGGGCTTCTTGTTAGAGCCTTGTGAGGACGGAAATCTAATATCTTCACTCAATCTTTGCTGGCATGGATGGTCACAGTTTCTTGTGGTATTTGGCTGGAGTAGAGCAGTTATTGTCTAAAAGTTTTTCTCTCTCTAAGCTGCCCCTTTCCTGGTCCTGTGGCTAGAGAGAGGAGACTTTTGTTGAGACATTTTTGGTTTGTGTCCGTTGGAATTTTGGGTTGCTGACTTTTCTACTTGTTGACGTTTCTGGGTTTCTGACTTCTTCAGCTACAAGTCTCGGGTATGTGAGGCAAAAAGAAAACCCAGGGATTTCACTACCAATGTTGCTTCTTGGGTTTTGAGGTCCCAGGCTGGTCTGCCTTCTCTCCACCTTAACAGAGTCTTCTTATGTTTGTTTTATATATGACATCATTTTTTTTCATTGTATTTAGGAAGAGGAATAGGATATGCATATATTGAAACAACACACTGTACCCCACAAATATGTACAATTTAAAATAAATTAAAATTCTAATTAGGATTAGGAAAAGGATTTTCCTTAAAGATTTCCCTAAAGAGGCTTAGGAAAAAGTAAGCCTACTCCATCTTCCTAGAAGCAGAAGTCCTTGCTACTCAATTTTTGGTTTTATTTGTTTTATTTTCTGCAATATTTTATTATGAAAGTTTTCAAAAATGCAGAGAAGATAAAAGAATTGTACCCCATACATATCCACCACCTGGATTCAGCACTTAACATTTTGCTATATTTTACTTTATTGCATATTCCATCTATCCACTTATTTATAATTCTTGATGGACATCAGTATACCTCGCCCCTAAAACTTCAGCATGTATATTATTAATTGGACTTCACTATCTATTTATGGTTTTTCTAAGATAAATTTTATATGAAGTAAAATACACAAAATCTTAAATGTTATTTGATGAGCTTTGTATCATCTAGCCATTGTCAAGTTCATTTGCATCATCCCCAGAAGTTTCCTCAAGTCCCTTCTGAATTAATTCCTACCTCCCTCTCACTCCAAGAAGAAGCTCCTGTTCTGATTTTCACTCTTTCTCTTCCCCTTTCTCCCTCCCTTCTTTCCTTCCTTCCTCCCTTTTGCTATAAGTTCATTTTGTCCATTTTAGAACTTCATATAAATGGAACCAGACAGTATGCACTCTTTTCTGTGTGGCTTTTCCAGCACGATGTTTTTTTTTTTTTTTTTTTTTTTTTTTTTTTTT
>NW_007727887.1:0-10792 GCF_000696425.1 Galeopterus variegatus
AGAAGGAAATACAAAATGATAATCAGTTTTGTTAGAGTAGCTTAGGTAGGCAGAATTCTAAGACAGCCTCCAAGATTTGTGCATCCTCCCCCCCACCCCCTGACTGCTACATGCCCTGTATAATACTCTCTTCACATAATCTCCACCCTTGTGGGTGGGACCTGTGATTATGATGGGATAGTCATGCCCATGATAACTATGTTATATAAAACTCCACTTTAGCAGAATGGAGATAGAATTTCCTGATGGCTTTGAAACTATCATACATGAAAGGGCTCTAAGCCTACTGGGATCTGAGGGTAGCCACTAGAAACTGAGAGTGACTCCCAACCCACAGCCAATAAATAAAACAGAAACCTCAGTCCTACACTGAAAATGACTTTCATTCAGCCAACAACCTGAATGAGCTTCGACGAGAACCCCAAGTTTTAAATGAGGGCACAGCTCTGGCTGACACCTTGACGTTAGCCCAGCAAGACTAGCAGCAGAAGACCCACCTAACCAATGCCTGGATCCTAACCCATAGAAACTGTGAAATAAATATACACTGTTTTTAGCTATAAGCTAAGCTTGTGACAATTTGTAACACAACAATAGAAAATTAATAACACAGTAGAAAAAAGTTATGAATGATTTTTCTTCACTTTCTAACTTGGACATATAGATTTTTAAGTTTTCATAAATATTCCTATGAAACCTATCTTTATTAATAATTCAATGTATAAATTAAATTTGAAAAGTAAAATATTTCTGCTTTTACCTGAACAACTTTAAAAGTGAAAACAGAAATTCAACATTTTGCACACAGGAATAAAAAGTAAATAACATATTTGTTTCACTGATAGTCATTTTAAAGAGCACATTATTCACCAAATTTGAGAACCAACACACCTTAGTCAAAAACTAGTTCTTCTCTATATCCAAAATTTCTCACTTTATAGCATGTAGGTTCTTCTTTCTCAAGTAGCATGATCTTCTATACAATTTTTAACTTGGAATTCAGTTCAATATAAGCAAGTAACAAAGTAACACATAAAATTAGATACACTTGACAAAATGTGACCAGAGAACAATAACTTTAGAATTAACAGTAACAAATTTCACATTAAGCACATTCTAAAAAAATAATGTGACTAGTAGTAATATTCTTTTTTCTTAAAAGAAAAACTCCTTTCAAAACTTTTTCTTCCTAAGATTTTTAAAGTAAATTTCTTTGTAAAAAATGTTTGAAGTAAAACTCTAACTAATATAAGTGTGGGTTAACTCCTACTGAAAAAATAATATTCTTGAGCAATCATAATTTTTTAAGAGCAAAGGCCAAAAAACGATGTTACAGACATTCTGAGAGTACCACCCAGATCAAGCTTTTAACAAAGGCACAGCTTCCCATTTTATATTTTAAAAAGTGCCAGTATGAAAGTGTTTCAAAGGAATCTTTGAAAAAAACAGACATGTAATTGCAATAAAATATGAAATGTTATAATACTTAATAATCAAACATAAGAAATAATCTTTTTAAAAAATTTCTTATAACTTTTTTTCTGATATAACATTTTAATACAGAAAAACTGGAAAATACAAAAAAAGCACCAAGAAGAAAATGCAAATTATAATCTTACAATTCATCACTCATTCAAAATATATTTACTAGTGCTAGGCACTAAGAATACAACAGAATTAGGCAGACAAGATCTTTGTCACTGAACTTATGATCTGCTTTTGGAAACAGACAATAACTGACACAGTTTGCAGAGTGTAGTTAAGTACAAAATAAAGATAGTAACTAAGTGGTGAAGACTATGCAACATTGTATATCTTTTTCAGAATCTCAAATCCAGGATCCCTTTTTTTTTCAAGTACAAGATATTATAAGAGAAAATGATGTCTATTTTCCTAAAATTATAAACCTGAAGTACATAAACACCTATCTAGTAAGATTAAACCTATTTGCCAATTTTGTAGGTGGAAAAAAGAAATTCTCTAGTTTAAAAAAAAAAAGAGAGAAAAGGGAACCATAATTTGATTTTTAAAAGCACCAAGATTATTATGACAAACACAAAAGCTTGTATGTTTTATAAGTATCTTTTCCTATGGGCTACAAGCATTTTCACATAAATAATTAAAACCTTTTATATTATATATTAAGCAGAATATATCCCATTTCTCAAGTATGGCTATTGTCTAAGGTTAACATTACAATTTTTAATACTGTTAAAAAAGAAGATATATATATATTTTAGAATCTAAATTAGTTTAAAACTGTGCCTATAACAAAGAAAAATTTTAATCAACTCTACCCCAAAAAACATTATTTAAAGACCTAAACTTATTTGCATGAGTCCTTTAATTCAACACACAAATTTACCCATCCTTTCTGATGAACTTTGGACATACTGTCCTCTCAGAACTCATGTGGAAATCTGATCCCCATGTGGCAGCGTTGGAAACTGTTTGAGTCATGGGGGTGGTTCCCCTATGAATGGATTAATGCTCTCCCTGGGGGGTGGGAGTAGTGAATGAGTTCTCACTCTTATTAGTTCCTGAGAGAGCTGATTGTTTAAAAGACCCTGGCACCTCACCTCTCTCTCCCTTTCACCATGTGATCTGCTTGTACCTTCGCGCTGCCTGCCGCTCTCCACCATGAGTAGAAGCAGCCTGAGGTCTGTGCCAGACATAGCTGTCCTAGAATCGTAAGCAAAAAAACCTCTGCTCTTTATAAATTACCCAGTCTCAGGTGTTCTGTTATAGCAACACAAAATGGACTAATACACTCTCCAAATCCCTGGAATAAAGGGTGTTAAAAAATACTCTAAAAAAGTACATAGGCTTTATGGTGCCAGCCAAGATGGAGTAAACCCACCACACTGACTCTCTCTCTGAGTGAGGACAACTAAAAATATCAGACTAAATACAAAAAGCAACTACTTGAGGACTCTAAACGTAAAACAGCAGGCAAACTGGAGACAGGCATCAAAACTGAATAATGACCACTGAAACCTGGGGAGGAGGCTGTGTGTGGGAGCTGAGGTAAATTTCATAGTGTTCTGTATTCCTCCATGATCTCCCAGCATTGATCTCAGTGCTGGTGGCAGAATCAAAGAACAGTGCAGCCTTTTCCTTCTGGCAAAACACAGGGGGTTTCTCCTAGTGTTTTTGGTTCTAGCAATTTCCTATGTCTTGCCACAAGATTAGGTAAAAGGACTCCTCCGTGTCCTTTTAGAGGAGGAGGAGGGAAGGAAAGGAGAAGAGAATCTCCTTTTTCTCCTCCTCCTCCTCCCCCCTTTTCTATCCTGGCCCTGCCAAGGACTGGAAGGAAGGCAGCCTCTGTTGCCACACACTGACATCAAAAACCTCAACAGAAGACCTATCTCTGGCCAGAGGAACAGGGAAAAAGTGGCCCTGGGATCTGGAGAAGAGGATCCCCTAATTTTGTGTATGAACTAAATTAAGTCCTGGGCTTATCCTGGAATCGTGCTTACATAGCCAAAGAAGCACAGCAAAGGCTTTGAGAACTAAAACCCACATAAGTCACTACTCAAAACCTAGACTAACTCCTGAGTGGAACGTGTTCTGGGTGTACCTGAACAGCAGAACAAATGCTTTGAAAATTGAACAACACTGGAATCACATCACAAAACAGCAAGACATAACTTGCATCTTCAATTTAACTAAGTTGAATGCCTAATAAACAAAAATCGACATTCTTCAGAGAATTTTAATAGTCTTACCATGCAGTATTGAAAATGTCCAGCATACAAGTGAAACTTAAACTTGACATACCAAACACACACACACCAGGAAAATCTGTCCACTGCTCAAAGAAAAGACAATCAACAAATGCCAATACCAAGATCACAGACATTGGAATTATCAAAGACTGTAAAGAGGTTATAGTCATCCTCAATAAAGTAAATGAGAATACTCTTGAAAAAAAGCAGAGAGATTTCGAGCAGAGAAATAGAAACTACAAAAAAGAAACAAATGGAAATTTTAAAACTGAAAAATACAGTATCTGGAAGAAAAAGGTAGTATGGAGCCAAATACAAGAGCCATACAATTTTTACTAGTGACGTTAAATACTTTAAGAAGTAAAACCCCCAATCATAAAAACTTTCTCATGAACATTATCTATGATAGTTTAAAAAACAAAATACAACCTACATGCCCAGGAAAAGAAATACAGTAAGGTACAGTAAGATATGGTAAGTTAACCTGATACATACATTATTGATGTAGAAATACAGAAATGTCTAACATGTTAAATGGCAAATATAAAATATCTGCAATAATTACCACTTCATAAATATAAGAATTAACTTCAAGATAAGGCCAGAAAAAATGTTCGGAAAAAAATCTGTTGTAGCAACTGATATAATTTATTAGGCATAGACCATTTTCTTAAAATTAGAAAAAAGAGTCCTACCACATTTATTTTTTCTATTTAATGCCTTTCTCTCCATCTAGATGGTTTTCAAACCATAATCTAGCTAACCTATTAGATGAAAACTTTTTCAAGGTACTTCTCACCCAGTTAAAATAGAACAGAACAAAACAGAAAACAACAAAGTGCACTGTCCAATCTTGGGTGACACTTTCTTGCTGTTATATTTATGTATGTGACTATTGGATCATGACGCTTTACTTCTTATTGTGGGTTGTGGAAAAGATACAAATATACTTTTTGAAAGACACTGCTAAGCCCATAGCTATAATAGAAGATGAAATTAAAATCAATTAGAAGAAAAAGAAAACATTATTAAATTATTTCTAGGTAATACTGCTTGTCAAAGGCTGAGTGTGTACAGTGCAATCTGTTTTGATGTTTTTTTTTTTTTAAAGGAGATTAGCAAATATCTAGAGATGTAAAAGACACAGTGGTATCAAATTGAGATTTTCCTCCTTGTTGTAATCAGAAAAATGGAAAAAGGGAATAGCTTTCACTCTTAAAATATTATCCTGCCATCAGTGGCGTAGATACATGTATGTGTGTGTGTGTGTGCACAGATATATAGATCTATCCATCCATCCAAGTACATCTCTGTCCATTCATCCACTGTGGGAAAACTCTGACTTTACATACTGTAAATCCTTAATAAATAGCAGCTAATAAAAGTATTTTTTTGATATCCTTCATGATGCCTAAAACAGTTACATATTACGTATTCAAATATATGATGATTTGACTTTGACAAAAGTAGCTTCCTGGGTTGGTTCCAAAGGCAATCAGGTAACCAAATACAAGCTAGCAAAACAACTTTATCCAGCTTCCTCGTACCTTAATTAACTTGAACACAGTAGATTAATTTTACTGAAAGACGTGGAATGCCAAAGCCACGGCTGAAGATATAAATGTATCTTTAACTCCCCCCCGCCACGAACTTTACTTTTTTTCATACCCTAAAAATTAACAGGCACAGAACTTTATGCTTAATAAGCTTTGCAACCCTATATCTATAATCCTATGCCAATATTATGGATATAAAGAATATATTTCAATGCAGCAGAATGTTTCACTGTGAAATAATCTCCAATACCACTTGTAATATTTTATCATAATCACCCTTGTATACAACTTTACTTTCAAAGTTAATCATAATATTCTAACTCAGATTAGTAAAGTTTTATAATCAAGGTAAATGCAACTAAAGACAAAGAATTGGGGAATACAAAACCAAATTCAACTGATTAATAGTTCAAAGCTAAATGGTTACTTAGGTCAAATCAAGCCAATATTCACTGACCATCTACTGAAGATAGACACAATATTAACTGCTTTAGGAAACAAAGAATAACATGAAGACCCTTACAGCAAATATGTAACAATTTACTGAAGTGAAAGGGGAGAGTCATATACATACCATTGCTATAGTAGATTCTAAGCATTCTGAGATTTACTGTTGTTAGCTTTGACAATTCACTAACGATCCCAAAGGTCTCTAAAATATAATCACAGGTAATTTTGCAGACACACTAATTTGAAGTGTGTATATTAAACTTAACTGTTAGTGACTAATAAGCATCTTTGTTATTCTCTGCTCACACTCATAGGCATTTAACAGAGGAATAATATACTAAAATGATATTTAAAATTTGGGGGATTCAGAAGGACCTCAGACTTTGCCTCATGAACACCATATTGGCACATGACATAATTTAGAGCCAAAATAAAAAATGTTACTAGGGGAAGTATTCAGACCGTAAATGAAATACACATCCAGTTGGAAACAACAGAGAAAGGTTTAATAATGAAAATGGAATGACTGAGAAAAGAGAACATTCCTGTTACAGCTTTGATTCTGCTTCCACACCATTTACATTTATAACATATTCATCAATAAATTTCTCTTTACAGTGATCTTTACAAAAAGGATGGAAGAAGTGGCTATTTCCTAATGGGAATGCAGTAGACTCTCAATGGAGTGCTGCCCTTTCCTACTGGAAAACCACTGAGTTGGAAAACCAATAAGAGACATAGCGAATATACACTGCATAGCTTTGCACATAGTAAATTTCCCATTTCATAACATCATGTATATGCAAGGTATATAATAAGAATATTTATGTATTTATTCATAAATGCAATCTTATAAAAAGCCTTAAATCCATAGCTCAGAAATCTGGAGATCTGAAGGCAAAGGAAATCTGAAAAGTTTTTAAAAGTAGAAAGTGATTCAAATAAAACAGTTGTTTGAAGAGATTAACCTAGTAAAAATTAGTTTAAAAAATCTAGTTCTATTTATGAACTAGAAAGAGAATAGTAACCTCAAAGCCAATTAAAAACTGACTATAACAAATCAAGAGAGAAGTGATGAGGACATGGACTAGAGTACTAATATTGAGAATAAAAAGAAAGGGAAAGACACAAAACATTTAAAAAAATAATTCATTAGATTTCACGACTGACAAGATATAGATGAAAGACAGGCATCTAGGATAATTCCAGGTTTTCAAGTCTGAGTATTCAGGATCATGATTTTACTAGTGACATAAACAGGAAGTTTAAAAGCAAGAAGTTTTGAGGAGGATAGACAAGTTTAGATTCAGGGTGATAGCAATACAATTTCAAGTGCGCATGTATGCAAAATACCTAGAGGATACAAGACTGAATCCCAGAAGAGAAAATCAAAAATATAAGTCGTTCCTGAAGAGATAACAGGTCAGAGACATAAGGAAAAAAATACTGAAAACTAAATATCAGAGGGAGAATAGGTAGAAAAAAAGCCTACTAAGCCTTAGGATAAAATCATTTCAGAAATGAGAACCAATACAAAGACTTAAAAAAGGCAGTTGCATGACAAAAGAGAAAGACAGTAATAAGTATTATTTGTCAACTCTAAAGCCCTTTGTCAATTTTTAAGCATTCTCACAATTGCTGTAATCCCTTTTACCTTCAGAATGGCCTGATAAGGTATTTATTATTCTCATTTTATACATGTATAAACTTAGCGTAAGTGACTTAACTAAACTAAAACTGCTAGTAAGTTACAGAACCATGTCTCAAACCTAGATCTTCTGGCTACCCAGACATTCATAAATATGATCTAGTTTCCAAAAACAAGCCCTCCAGCTACCAACCAACTATATACAACTGAGTCACTGAATAAGATGGTAGATGACTGTGGAGCATCAGCCTAATAACCAAAACCGCTTTGACCAAAATATAAAAGATTATAAAGCTTCTGAGTCTACAGATGAAATAACAGCTAAGTAAATTCCATTTAAACCTGAATTTTAAGCAATCCTCAATAAGGCTTAAGGGTCTTCAAATCCTCAACAAAGAAGTTCCCTTTCACTAAAGAATTCAAATAAAACTAAAATAGACCAACTCCAACCTTCTCCCAAAAGCTAAGACACATACTGCTTTGGGTTTGGAGAAAATATTACAAAAGTAATATGGTAATATATGCACACCATGAAAAACTCCAACTATCAAAGTTCTCATTCACTGCACCCTACCCATCTACTGCTTTCTTCAGAAATAAACACTGTTAAAAGTCTGGTAAGTCACCTTCCAGAATTTTCAACATTCATCTATCTACCTACCTACCTATCTGTCTACATGAGGGTACTTCAAAAAGTTTGTGAAAAAACTGAGTTAAAAGATAATATGAAAAACACCATATACCCTTATGTATACAAAACAAAAACTTATGTACCCTATAAGCATGTACAATTACAATGTGTCAATTAAAAAATGTTAAAAAACATTATACCGATCTTTCCATGAACTTTTTGAAGTTGAAGCTGATCTGCCCCCTAATCAGCGCAGCACCACTCAGTGGAGACTGGTAAGGAATACAGATCTGCAGGGCGTGCTGTTTGCTGAAAAGTCTCAGGTCCAGACCAGAGTTTCCACACAACCCAGTTGTACCAGAACTCACAAGACCTGGAAGTCAACAATTAAAACCCAAGCTGCACAAAAAGCCTTCCCCAGGGAATCAGCAGCAAGGCAGCAATTTAGCTCAACTACAGGACTGAAGTGCTGGTCCCCACAGGAAGCTCCTCCATTTCAGAATTAAGCAAAGGACAATAAATTACTTCCAGTGCAGAGTTTAAGTGGTGGGAACAGAGAATAATCCAACACAGAACTGAAAGAAAAAACAAAATACACACAGATCAGACAAAGTTTGATATTACCTATAAAGGTCTGACACCACCAAAGAACTGCTATAAAACCTAGAAGGACTGGAAGCCTCCTGGGCTCCCAAGCCAGGGAGCAGGTGGGCTGGGGAACTCAGCCATGCCCCCTCAACATCCGCAACCAGCCCAGCAATGAACACCAACTGCAAGAAGCGCTCCAGGAGCTGGGGCAGTATGGGGCCTTGGGCCTCAGCCAAACCTCCCCTACACCCACAACCAGCCCCATGACAACCACCAAGCAGCTGCAGGAAGCACCCTGGGCTCCTGAGCCTGGGTGGTAGGGGGCCTAGGGCATCAACCACACTCCCCTGACATCTGCATCCAGCCCAGCAATGATGAGCCACACCCTTGTCTACCCTACAGGAATAAGGCGGGTGCCAAAGGTCTCAACCACACCCCTCTTCCTTCCTACTTCTCCCACCCTATTTCCTTTCCCTTTCCCCTCTCCTCCTCCCCCCAATGCTCCACAACATCTTAGAACGTAAGAAAATAATATTAATAAATGAATAAACTTAAAAATATAAAAAAGTGTATTATAATATGAAGATACTTTACAGGGCAACAGAGATATTAACAACAACACTACATGTTCCCAAGTTGCAGCTTTTTTAAAATTGCCTTTCCTTAGTAATTCTTAGTTTGGGAGCCATTTAAGCACTAGTTTGAGAAAAATCTAAAGAAGTAGTTACAGAGCAGCCACCATTATTAAAATGCAAAAATCAGAAACATGCTAAGGATACATACTTGTATAGTAACTGCACCCTTCTCCTATAAAGAAGGTACAAGATACATGAGCTTGCACTCAAAGGCTCAGAGGCTTTTTTAGTTTTCTGCAGAGAGTGAGTTGGTGGAGAACTGCAGGCTAAGTGGCTGTTGCTGTATAATACGTCCTTGTCAAGGCAAGCATATTTCTGTGGCACTCTGTTCTATGAGCAGGAGAGTAGCAGCACAGTAGTTTGTTCCTTTATTCTGTCGTTTGTGCCCTTATTTCATCCTAGGGTTATCATGAAGTGATAATAATTGACTAAAAATTACCAACTCCCACTCCTCCTCCTCCAAACAGAAACAATCCCCAAATCACACTCAAACAGAAAAAAAGGGAAACTGTGAATGAGACGCAGAGGATATAAATTAGTTCTAATTTGACCACTAACTATGTGCCCCTAACAAGCTGTGATTCTGAACAACTTTTATCATCTCTGGGTCTTGCTTCCTCATCTGTAAAATGAGCCTACTGAATGATATATCTTTCAGCTGTAAAATTTCTCATTTTTAGAAATCAAGTTTAAGCATAGAAGCAAGGAACCCAATTATAGAACCATAAACTTAATTAATTATGCTTATAGCTACAAATACATAACACAATTATGATGGTCTTTACCCTATTCTAAAATCAAAGAGAACAGAAATGAATTCTCCAGCATGAAAAAAAACACAAAATACATAAAATAAACACACATACATGTATGAAAATAGCTTCTGTATTGAATTTTCCCAGGGATCCAAATAATCCACTTTCCTTTAATTTTAGTTATTTTCTATATCTTTTGTAAACATCGAAATGAAAAGATATGAATATTACCTCCTTTTAATTTTGAAGTACTCATGACAGTGAAATGTCCAAAATGAGAACTATAAAAATAATGATTCATTTATAGAACTTCTTCATAACAAATCCCCCAAATTGTATTAGTTGAATCTCTCAAATAAATATGGTTTCTATTTCTAACGACATAGTCTTTAAATTCACAATTCTACATTCACAATAAATTGGTAACAATAGTTAATGTAAAGAGCTACATTACTAGAGCAGATAAAATGCTGAATGATATGAGTAGGCTTAATGTTAAGAAATTCTAATAAAATCTTTATTAAACGAAATCTATAATTTTATTCATAGACCATTCAATTTACTACTGAAGTTTTAATTGCACACAAGAACATGGTTACATATGCAGAATTTAAAATCAAGCATAATCCAGAGTCTCTCTTAAATGCCCTTTCACTCATGAACACAACATGACAGAAAGGGCCAAAACTTAATGAATGGAAGAGAGGAAGGAAGCAAGGGAGAGAGGAAACCTGAAGAAGATAAAAGATTCTACAAGATTTTGCTCTGACCCCCCTTTTCTTCTTTCTTTACATTATCTTC